>NC_092423.1:55863170-56015376 GCF_036169615.1 Heliangelus exortis | reverse complement strand
CCCCCTCTCTCAGCACTTCGGCTTCAGCTACGGCACAGAGAAGCGGCAGGAGCGACAGACCCTACGCACCCGACTAAAGCCAGAGGCCAGGGCCGGCGGACAGTGATAATATCTTGATTACTCTCTCCTTCTTTTCTCTTCTTAATGACTCTTCTCTCCAAAGTAACTAATTGTATAAATCCTAAATAAATCCTTTTAACTTGTTAAAATCATAAAGCCTTGTTATTTTCGTAAATTCACGTGTCGCTATGAGTAGTGGCTGAATTTTCCTCGCAAACAAAATATAAATAATAACTCGGATCGTAACAAAAGCCCAAACTGATCACCTTTAAATAATCCTTGCTACAAAATATAAGGTGCAGAAGATCTTATTTTGTTCTTGGCAACTATCCTTTTGACGCTTTCCCTTATAAGACAAGTGCTAGGGAGTGAGGGACAGGACTTAAAAATGTCATCACATGGTGTGAAAGTGGCTAAGGAAATGAAGCAACTGATGTTCACAAAGCCAGGCAATGACAGGAACCAAACACAAAGGAAGAATGCCAGGAATAAACAGAAGCTTGCAATAAATAAAATGCACGTAACTGAAATAAGAGGTGGTATTTTTTATAGATGGTGACTTTCAGACAGTGGATAAACTACACATTCCCAAAGCAGAATCAATTGCTTCAAGTAAACTCTCTTCACACGGTTTTAGAAGAGTGGTATAGACAAATGTGCTTGTTGATGAGAATCCTAACTCAAGATCCTTCCAGCAAGTAAAATCAAAGATGAATAAAAACAGTTCCTCTGTTTCTAGAGCAGGAATAAACCTGTGGCATTAGCAACAGTTTAAAGATGACACCTGACAATAAATATGCAGGGACCGTGATCAAAGGTATCTCTGAGTCCCAGAGGACTATTCTCCTCAGGAGGTGCTATAGCTTACAGTCAGCAGAGATGAGCAGGACAGCTTTGTGAACAAATTCAAACCTTTTATGGATGGATCCATTTCCATGCATGTTCCCCTCCACTTCTGTGCATGTCCCCCAGGATGTCAGGTAGAGATTGTTATTTGAGATGTATGTATAGGCACTCCAGAAGTTTCATGCTCCTCACTGCTACCTAACTTCTGCCTGTGAGGCCTGGGACCTAGGATACAGTGATTATCACACAGATGTATGTCCTGGTTTGGGCCAGGATAAAGGTGATTTTCTGTCTTGTACTTTTGCTTTCAGCAAAGCCTCTTGTAAGTAGTTGCACTTGCTGAAATTAACAGCAAGTTTCTCAGACAGTGTCTGCTTCTAGGACTGATAACACTTGATGTTTATAGTTACTGCTAGAGACTGGTATGCAGAACCAAGGACACTGCTCAGCTCTGAGGAAAACATTTTACCCTCCAGAAGGGATAAAGAGGTCCCACCTGCAGCCCTCCTTTGGGGGGGAACGGACAAGATATATGCCAGAATTGACCAAACAGTATTCCATCCCATACACGTCATACTCAGTATAAATTTGAGGGATCACAAGCGTCAAGCCAGCTTCCAGCTTCCAGTTTCCAGCTTCCGGCTTCCTGCCCTTCCTGCTTCCCTTTCATCACCCGTTCCCTGTTTCCTTCGGCATCCTGGGAGGATTCCGTCCGTTCATCTGCCTGTGGTCCTGGTCCGTGCCAGCCCATATCTGTGTGTTCCTGCCTCCAGTTCCCAACTGCTGCCAACTCCAGGAGTCCAGCCTGGACTTTCCCAGGGCTGCCCTGCAGCCTTGGTGGTGATGTGAGAGTTATTGGGGGAGAAGGAGGGAAAGAACGTGGTACCAATTTTCCTGCATATTTGTATATATTTAGTAATTTTTCCTATTTATCATTACTGTTTCATTAAAGTTGTGCAGTTTAGTTTCCAGCCCATAAGTCTCTCTCCCTTATTCTCTCTCCTTTCTTTATCAGGGAGGAGAGAGATAGAGAGCATCTGTCACTCGGTTTAATTGCTGGGCCAGTGTTAAACCGTGACAGATTTATAGGTGCACAATGTGGGGCCTGAGCTAACTGGCTCGAGTCCAGTTCAAATTTTGACTAATTTACCTCAATAGTTTGAATACCAACTCCAGTGGGAGAATGGCTTTGCTGAGCTGGAATCAGACCTTGTTCTTTGCAAATTTCACAGGGTTGGAGATTAAACCAATCGTGCTGTACCTTTGGTATTCAGGGTATGTGATATGTGCTTTTGCAGCTGGAATGAGTGTTACTGTGTGGTTTGTTTTTCATAAGAGCTGCTTAAGAACCATAGTTGCAATATGGTCCTCAATACTGATGTATATCATGGTGCATGGTGCAGTTGTGTTTCATACAAAGATAAAAAACTTGGTTGGTAATTACACTCCCAGTTTTAATTTGGGAAATGGTACCACTCCATCTTATTTTGGGCTGACTCCACCAGATTTTAGTAGCAATAGCATTTCATTTCTCAATCTTCTGGTGGGTGTTGTTAATTTTTCTCATATATTGCTGAGGAGTAAGACAAAAACTACAGTCATGAGAACAAGCATGCCTTTCCGGAGGCCAAGAATTGCTGTTCGGAGATTGAGAGCTGCCTCTGGTACAGGGAGCACCGCCACTCCTGCCTCCCCAGCCGCTTCTCGCCCCCCCTCATGCAAGGGCACAACTCAGATACAGCCAGCCAGCATCACCAGGGTTTCTGCTACAGCTGCAGCTGCTGTCTCTACCCCCACAGACACTGCTGCTGCTCAGAAAGCAAGCCGTGCTGCTGCTACTGCTGCAGACACCACAGCCTCTCTCCCTCAGCCCACACAGTTACTTGTTGACCCTGTAACTAGGAGAAAACAATGGAAATCAGAAATTAGCCTTAACCCTTCAAGGTCTCAATGAGACGACCAGGTGATAGAGGAAATAGAGGATATTGCCTCTCCTCGTAGAGCAGCTAGAGCAGACTCTAAAGCAGAGTCAGCTGAGGAGGACTCACACTCAGAATCTGCTCAGTCCTATTCCATGAGGGACTTGCATACTCTGAGAAAAGACTACAGCTGTTTTTCAGGTGAACCACTTCTCACTTGGTTACTCCAATGCTGGAAGGAAGGGGCTGCTACCATAACATTAACTCAGAGGGAAGCCAGGCAGTTGGGATCCCTGGCCAAAGATGCAGGTATTGATCAGGCACTTGGGGAAAAGGCTGGAACCACCAGCCTATGGAAACGACTGTTGTCAGCTGTAAGGGAGAGATATCCCTATAAAGAGGAAATAGACTGCCCACAAGATAGCTTGAAAAAGCTATCAAGTACCTAGAAGAATTGGCTGTACAAGATCTGATTCATAATGATGAAAACATTGAAGATCCTTATCACATGCCATGCCCTAGACATATGTTGCAAAGGTTTGTGCATGCTGCACCACCACCTTTTAACCATACACTATCAGTAATGGTATGGGTTCCTGTAGATGTGGAGGGAATTGTGGGTGATGTGATTAAAACAGCACGAGAATGTAAAGATGCTGTCACAGCCCCTCGTCAGGCCTGGGTCTCAGCTGTAAAGAGAACAGCTGAGAAACTGCATTCACCCTTTTTTCCTCAGATAGGAGGACGCCGCATTGCTGCCATTAAGAGGAGATGCCCTCCTAAGAGATGGAACTGAGAGAAACAGAATTCAGTAAGAGGAATCCTATGGGCACTCCTGAGTGAGTATGCAGAGGACATGAAAAAGTGGGATCAGAAACCTACTGCTGTCCTAGAGGAGCAAGTATGTAAGTTGCTGAGTAAGACAAAGGCAAAAGGAGGCCCTTCTAAAAAGATGGCTGCTCAAGTCTCCAGTGTGGAGTTACCCAGTTCAAATATGCTGGTGACTCAAGATCCCTATACACCAGGTGTGAGTACTGGGGATGCAAACTCCAGTAATGCACATACTGACAATGTTATATGTGCTCAAGCTTAGAGGTGCCCTGCCTCCAGCCAGGTGGAAGAGAGGGACAACCGAATTTATTGGATTGTGTGGATTCAATGGCCTGGCACATTAGAGCCACAAAAGTATAAAGCCTTGGTGGACACTGGTGCACAGTGCACCCTAATGCCATCGAATCAGAAAGGGACAGAATCCGTCACTATTTCTGGAGTGACGGGGGGATCTAAAGAACTGACTATTGTAAAGGCTGATGTGAGCCTCACTGGAATAAAGTGGCATAAACACCCAATAGTGACTGGTCCAGATGCTCCGTGCATCCTTGGCATAGACTACCTCAAGGGAGGTAATTTCAAGAACCCGAAAGGGTACCGGTGGTCCTTTGGTACTGCAGCTATTAAGACTGAGAATGCAGAATGGCTGCATGCTTTGATTGGCCTTTCAGATAAATCCATTATAGTGGGGTTGCTGAGAACTACAAACCAGGGGGTGCCAACTGCTACTTCAATAGTGCATCGAAGGCAATATCGCGTCAAGAGAGATGCTGTGATCCCCATTCACAAGCTGATCCGGCAACTAGAGAGCCAATGAGTGATCAGCAGGACTCACCCTTCAATAGTCCTGTATGGCCAGTGCAAAAGCCTAATGGAGAATGGAGGCTGACAGTGGACTATCGTGCCCTGAATGAGGTTACTCCACCACTAAGTGCGGCTGTGCCGGACATACTAGAACTTCAGTATGAGCTGGAGTCAAAGGCAGCCAGGTGGTATGCTACTATTGACATTGCTAATGCATTTTTTGCTATTCCTATAGCACCAGAATGCAGGGCACAGTTTGCTTTCACCTGGAGAGGTGTCCAGTACACTTGGAATCGACTGCCCCAGCAATGGAAACACAGTCCTACCATCTGCCATGGACTGATCCATGATACCTTGGAAAAGGGTGGATTTACAGAACATGTACAGCACATCGATGACACCATTGTGCGGGGTGACACAGCAAAAGAAGTCTTCGAGAAAGGTAAGAAGATAATTGAAATTCTTCTAAAGGCTGGTTTTGCTATTAAAAGGAGCAAGGTCAAGGGACCTGCGCAAGAGATGCAGTTTCTGAAATCCAAATTCCCCAGCAGGAGCCAGCATCATGCTGAGTATGGTGTGACCCCGGAAACAGTCCTGTGCCAAGACCTCTGTCTCACCACTATGTCCTTCTCCCAGAAAATGTTGCCAAAATTACTGAAGAACATGACAATCTCTCTCTGCCCAAAAGATTTTGTCAAATGTGCCTTCTCTCTAGCACATTAAAAAATGAGGCAGCACAGTTCAGATTTATTCAGACAGCTTGCAGTTACTGTGGAGAGACACACACCCAGACCGCATGAAAAATGTGATCGCCACTGGTTGGTCATCCACATCCAGAACCTCAGTCTGACACTGTATATCACTAGATCATCTGGAAGCACATATTTGATTCAGTGGATGCCCATTATTACAACCCATCTGCCTGTTATTAGTCAAAAAGGCAGGAAAATACAAAAGAAAGTATGATGCGACAAGGCTTTCCTACAATTAGGAAACATCTGGTCAGCACCATACTGGCTTTATTCTGTATCCATCCACCTGTGAATGAGTGGATCAAGTGTAAAAAAACTGTCTCTTGAGGCAAACAAGGACTCTATAATCTGCTCCTGTAGAGTAGCCTGAAAGATAAGCCAAACAACTTTTTAGTATTCTTTTTTCTTCTTTTAAATAACCTCATGAAGGGGAAATGACTCATGAAGGTTTCACGAGGGTCAGGGCACACTACCTTCCTGAGGAAGTGTTTAGAACCATGGCATACTTGAAGGCATTGAAAGTTTCTTCTTCCCTCATCGGACAGAACATTTAAATCATGATGCTTCCATCACAGAAGGCCTGAGAAAATCCTTTTTCTTTTTCTGACCAGACAACAAAACCCCCCACCCTGTACATACACTTATCCTTCACACTGTCTGTACTCCCCTCGTAGACTCATACTGCTGTTACATACTCTGTTGAGTTAATACATCAACATAACTTCAGTGGAGTCATGCTTTCAGTGATCTCTATGTCTACCATGAAAGTTGGCCTGACAGTTCAGATGTGCATTGTTTTACTTCAGTAGCCCAGGTAGTCGACCAGTGCTCCCGAGCTCTGGATACCCAACTACACAATCACAGAATATTTTAAATTATATACTGCCATGAAGAACCCACAAGAGCAACAAAACATTAACAAAACCTCAGAGCTTCACATCTACTTATTCTGTTTTATATATATATATATATGCTCACCACAGATGTGCGAGGCTCTTCAAAATAACATCCTTGCTCCAAGGAATACACACTGACATTCTTGCCAGCCTGGCATGACAGCATGATCCCTGCACACTGTACTTTCCCTGGCTGGATATCCAGATAGGAAATTTTGCACAGCAGCAGACTGGCTTGGAAAATAACTTAGGCCAATACAGGAGTAAAGCATTACTCTCAGTCAATCTGAGAAGCAGAACTGAACCCCAGAGGAGCACAAATTCCGAGGTATCTACTCTCAAGGCACACTCCACAGCCATCAAGGCAGGGCACATCTGGCTGCTCACGCAGAACCCCGTGCTTCTTGCTTTGCATTTCCTGTATTTTGTTTCATTTCACATTTCTTAACATACGTCTTTTCCTCTGGGGCCTGATCTAGTGGAAGGTGTCCCTGCCCATGCAGAGGGGTTGGAACTTGTTATCTTTAACATCCTTTCCAACCCTAGCCATTCTATGATTCTATGATTTGTTTTCCCCATAGCATGTGCCACTAAAGGAGTAAGAAAACAAGAAAAGTTTAAACTTCTCTTTCATCCACCATCTAGTCTTCATATATTATCATTGTACTGAAAGTCAATTACAATTACTCCTGAGTAATAGAAACAAAAACTTTACTAGTATGTGTTCCATAAAAAAAATTAAAATAACAAAGCTATAAATCAAGTAACAAGACAATAACACCTTTAGTTTCAAGTTTCCTTTACAGACATAAATACTATCTGTCCTGTTTTCCTTTCAAATCGGTATTATGAAAATTTAAAAAGAACATACCTTGTTTTCTCAACCAGCCCAAGACCAAAAGACATTTCAGCAACAGCAGCTCAGTACTGTTTATATTATGTAGGAAAACTAAAAGTGTGTTAAGAACATGCCAGTTAACAAGCATGGAAAACCAAAAAAAGTGAACGCTGTACAGAGAAATGAAAAATCATATTTCTTCTTGAGCTCGAAGAATTGATAGGGAATACAAAAAAAATCATTCATTACTACTTGTGGAGCCAGGCTGAAGCAGTCAACATGCCCAATCCTGAAGCACAAGCTCCTAAGAATATCTTCAGATTGCACGTTTTTGATCTCTAGCATGGTTGATGTGTAGCCCCAGGTCCCTGCTGCACAGCCACCCTATTGTGGTCACTATCCAAACCTTCTTTGAAGAGGCTTTTTCTCATGCTTTCACACCCTACAAAATAATAAAAGTTTCTTCAATAACTTGAGAATAAAGCAAAAGTTCCTTTCCATGGTTACACAAAAAAACATCTGCATAAAGCCAGCTGCAAACCCATTTGTGTCCCTCTCTTTAAAAAACTTACCAGAACTAACTGTATTATGGTGTGGCAGTCTCAGCTAACTCTTCTCTTTTGTTACTGGGACTCTAATGACTGGTATTAGAACTAGATGCTTAGTTTTGCATGAAAATAACCTCCATGAATGCATGGACTCTTCACTGATGCCCTGGGGAGTAAGCAATGTGCTTTAACTCGACTTAAAAGAAAAGAGCACTCTAAACACCTCCAGCTACTTCCCTGCATATTCAGATCTTTCATCCCCCCAAAATGGGAACTGAAATGCAAGTGTAGATATAATCTGACTGATACTGGTTACTCTCTAATGAGACATATAAAGGCTTGTTTAATTCAAACACCATCAATGAAGCTGCAAAGCAGTTTATCTAAACTGAAGTGCTTGCATGGTCTCTGAGACATTTACCTTGAGCTGAAATTTTTCATGATTTTACTTGACTATTGAGGTGAATTCTTTTTCACCCTGAAATCTGAGGATTTTTGAGTCACACAAGAAATCAGTAGAAGAGGGAGTAGGGAAAATGACAGCTTCCCTCCCTCTCATTTTGCAAATGTGACAACAATTTTTTTCTTCCTTTATTTTAAACTCTGTGGACTAATACACTCCAAGGCCAGAAGGAATCCCTCAGATCATTCAGATCGACCCCTTCCATAACACAAGGTGAAGAAAATCTTCCAAAAATTTCTGCACCAAACCAATGTCTACTCCAATTATAGGTATTCTTAATAAACATTTCCAGTGTAGATTTAGAGACTGCAAGTGATGGAGGATTCTCCACTTTCTACAAGAGGTGTTTATTTTGGAACACTCTTGCCAACATTTCATATTTCTTTGACTTTTTTTTTTTTTTTTTTTTTTTAATAATTCATTACATGATAAAGTATGAAGTAGCTGGAGGAAAAGAAAACCCAAATATGTTTTAGGTATACTCAGCATGCAATGGTCAATATCTTGAGCAGACCAGTACAGGATCAAACATCCTTTTGGAGTTGTAATGCATATTCTAATTGTCATGTACTGCCCCATCAGAAAGGAAACCAGAAGAGAAGCTGGAATCTACTTTAACTCTCTAAAAATACCAGACTAAAATGTTAAGTTACAATGTAGAGAGAGACTTTCTCACCCATTGTTAAAAATATTTAAATGCAACAAAAGAACACTAGCATTTATTCCAAAAATCCTAAAATGCAAAAACACATGAAAATACAGATATTTTGAGAAGCTTAATTTTACTTTGATCTTTCTTTCACATTATTCTGAATTTCTTGATGTTTGTGTTTTACACTAGTTCTAGAGAAACAGGGCCACTGGTGATTCCAGAAACACTACCCCTGCTTCACTGTGCATCACTAAGTAGCTTATGGCAGAATATTTCCCACTTCGAACATAGCCCTGAAAATATGTTCAGCAGCAACACTAACAGCAAAGGCTGGCTTGCCTGATGTGCAGGTCCACTGCTCAAAAACAAGGAAGAAGACTTCTATAATTTTTCAATATAATGCAGTTAGTTCTAACTTGGAATTTTTTTTTTTAGTATGTATTTAGCTTATAACAAAATTATGTATTAATCTGCTTTTCTAAAAAAAAGGAGATGTCACATATACTGTATGACAATCAATGTTTCCATTGAAATAATAGTTTTGGGCATCTCCAAACTGAAAGCCAAAACAAAATTTACTTCTCATATTTCACTTGAACATATAAGCTTAATGCTGTATCACAGTAAGTGTATATCACACATTGATAAAAACTTTTAAAGAAATCTCTTCCAATATTAAATTGGACAAGTTCTGTTCTTGATACATGGAGATTTTTGGGAAGTAAAGCTGGAATAGCTCATGAACTCAAGGAACATAAAGAACACTCACCAAAAAACAAACATGAAGAGAAAAACTCTTCCACACCTCCATGTGGCTATCAGGCAACAAAACTCTGATGCCAAGCCTGAGATAGCCTTTGAGCCCCTTCTACTCCAGAGCTGCAGAAAGTGTCTGCAGTGATACTCCAGTGATAGCTGACTGCAAGCATTCACATGCTTGCACTGCCACATCAGTAGGACATCCTCCTCATGGCCTTGAAGATATTCTTCTATGTGCAGAGGGTAAGGAATAGATGACTACATACCAAACCTTAAGTATAAGAGCTTAAGTCTTGGGAGATACCTGGGCTTTGTGTCCTGTTGATGATCACCTGAATGACTTCTATGAGATGCTATTTCTGTCCGATTATCTCCCAGTCTTTTCACAGTACCCTAAAGCTGTGAACTCTCTTCCTTTCTACTGACAAGTGGGGGGCCATGCAGACTGAGAGCAGCACACGCTCCAAAATCCTGAATTATGTATTTTGAGGCAACCAAAATCCAAGGATATTTTCTTAAGACTATAGACTTTTGCACCAATCACTGTACATAAAAGAGATGCAGAAGAAATTTGTCACTTCCAACATTTGGAAACAACATTTTAAATTCCTTTAAGAAGTGACAGTCATTACTGGCCAATGTGAATTACAGTATTTTCTCTCACACCACCTGCAGAATTTTTCCCAGATCACGCTCTCCAAAATAGGGTGTGATAATAAGAAAGATGCTTTATTACAGGGTGCAGTCCTCCTGCATAGTCCTTTGCTTACTCAACTTCAATCTAGTTAGACATGATCATGGGCTTTCATCAGCCCACTGCTGTTCTAGGGCCCCAGCAGTGCCAGTCACACTTGAAACTCTTGAAATCTGACTCTCCTTGCCTTGAAACATAGGTGGAAGAAGTACAGCATCATAAATCTGGCTTCACACAAAATTCTGTATTCCAGGAAATAAATTGAGGCCATCTGCTGTTAAACAGACATGCACCTTGTCAAAGCCAATATGGCAGGTCATGCCAGGCTGCTCCCAAGATGAAGGCTGGGACCCTCTCTAGTCTTCAGACCATTTCTGGTCTGCACCAAATAGCACCAAAGCACTTTCTTTTAAAGCCTTTAGAGAGGAACAAAGCTGCCTCCTCTTCTCAGACTGATTTCAGGAAAGCCAGAGTATGAACAGAGATCAAGACTTGAGGAAAAGAAGGCTCATTCTGCTTTCCTTCTTTCTTTCTTTCTTCATACACACATATCTTCCTCTCAAATGACCCATAAGTTCTTCATGTAGCTTTTTAGGTTGTTCTATATACATATATACATAGTCACATTAAAATAATTCTATTCATTTTTATTTGCAAACTAATCTCAATGCAAGCCTGGCTGTGAAAGAAAGAGTATGCTGTTTTCATAATATACAAATAATACACTTCTGCACTTCTGTTCTGAAACAAGATGGTTCATGTAACAGCTTTTGCTAAAATAAAAAGGTGTGAATTAAAACAAGCTTCATTATGCCTGTGAAAATTAATCCCATTATGAGCCCTAAATGAGAAAAGTTTACTCTCTTTATACTCAAGCACTAATTTCAATAGCAAAGACACAGGCAGTACTAATGTTGTTTTTTAAAGGATTCTTTCACTGTATTTCTTTTCTTGGTAGGAGAAGCTGGAATTTTTTTGTTTTGCCTATAATCCAAGCCATTTCTCTGTTATCAGTAGAAAGAGGGGAGAAGCTGAAACAACAAAGAGTACAAAAGCCACTGGTGCTGCAATGTTTAACTACAATTTAGGGGGTAAAACTTCTCAGAGCTTCCCCTGAGCCACATCTCAGCCATGCTCAAGGCCCCTCCATTAAAATCTTGTGTTTTGCGTGTACATAAAGGAGTACTTGCCTAACTCCGTATATTTCTAGCTACAGTTCACAGCTTGTGATAGTTTGCTTCCCAGGTTCAGCTAAAACAAACCTATAAGCTAAGGTCTCGGACCTCAAAGGTATTAAAAAAACATAACTATGTAAAAAAAAAAAATTTACTAATTTAAGAGCAAGACTTTACTAGCTAAATGGCTTCCAGAACTTGATCTCAATGGTGTAAATCAGGTTCAGAAAGCACACTTTCTTCCTTCCCACCTTCAATCCTATCTACCTACCTTGAAACGGTGCCACTGCTGACTGTCAAGGCAACGGCAGCTGAAGACGACACTCAATGCTCTGTGCTACCACCTACAGTCCACTTGTAGTCACCACAGACAATGGAATTCGGACAGAAAATTATGGTTCGCCATGTCAAGAGCACATAGAATGAACCTCTCTCCCATTGTTGGTGCAGACACCTTCCCGAGAAAGGGATTAGGAGACACAGAAAGGGTGTGGATGGTGACACGGCTGTCTGGATCCAACAGCAAGTCAGAATAGAGTTTGCATTTACACTTGGTGCTTTGCTTTCAATGTTTATGGGGTCTGCTGACAACTGCAGACAACTAGACAGTCTTTGAAATCTGCATAGGAAAACTGTTCCACTGAAGAATTGCACAATCTTTATGAGTACATAATACATACACATACTGAGAAAATTGCTCTAGAATTTAAATAAATATCCAGCTTTAGTCTGGTAGCAATTTTCAAGTCATATACTAAAGCACAACTAAGTAAAAGCTGAAGAAGCAAATGTTTGGACAGGGATGTCAAAACAGCAACTACTCCTGTAAATAATCTATCTGGTCTGTTACAAGTCTGTTAACTCCTGCAGGTCTGCTAAGAAAACTACAGAGGATTTCACCTGACAGCTGGCACTTCATCTCTGCATCTCACCCCATTCTGGATGTTATCAGCACTTCATAGGGGAAGCAGATCTCAGAGGTCCTTTCCAACCTGGTTGATTCCATGATTCCATGACATCCCTGTGTACCAGGTTCTCCAGTTCACACATTCCTTCCCCAGCAATACACACTCACCTGCACCCCTCCCACACACTACAGTAAATCCAATTTCCATAACCACTGGGCTTCCAACAAACAAATACACTGCCTTTTTTGCCATCCTCTCTAAGGAGGCACAACACAGCAGATGGTTCTACATAGTGATAACATTTCAAAAGCCCTAGGAAGTAAGATACGCAGAAAGCAGTGGTCTGAGGTTACAGAAGTACCCTCACAGGCCCCACCCACACAGGCTTACCACTGGATTCAGTGAATCGAGAGTGAATCCACACTGAGTTTTACCATAGTGAGAGAGGTCATGGGTCTCTAGTTAATAAAAATAAGCCATTACACAAAGCATATTCAATTCAAGGTAAAATCTTCCCCAAATACCTGATATCAAAAGTGTGTTTGTATTACTCAAAGAAGAACTCTAGTTTTCTATCACTTAAGGCTTGCCTCACTAAAAACCTCAGCTTCACATCATAAAACTTCCAGAGCTTTTCTACTAGGAAATTAGCCTAATTCCCTTAGTTCTTTATTATATTTATCCTTTCAAATATCCAGCACAAGTAATACATCCACCAGTTAACAGATATGCTGTGTATGTGTGTGTTATTCTGTTAAGAAAGCAACTAGCACAATCACAAATGTCTAGCACTATTGATTTACCTGTGTTTCTTAGGTAGAAAATGTCTTTCTGTAGCCTTCTGAACTACAGGGACACTTGCTCTACTCATTCTCTGACAATAAATCTCCATTGAGCAACTTACTTTGTGAAAGTCACAGCAACATCCGGTCTCTCTATACAAAAAGATTACTGTCTGGTTCCCTGAGTTCAAGACTGCATGAAATTTTTTTTTAATTCTTTTTCATCTGGGAAATAACAAAAAAAAACCCTGAGCAATTAAGGAAAGATTTCAACAGCCCTCAAGCCACAAAGAATCAGAAAATTTATGCATTTGATAAATCATGCTTTTGCTAAACCAGGTTAATATAATGCTACTTAACACTGTCAATATAACCATCCATTTATTTTTTTGTCTTTTAATAAGATGTCCAGTGTTTGCCAGCTCTGTGCTTTGGAAGGGACATAAAGTTAGCAAACAAAGTCATAAAGTCCTCAGATAAACCTTCTAAACATACAAGGTCTGATTTTCTTCTCCCCTATAGGTGAACTTGTGGGAATTCACTACATTTCTGAGTTTCCTGTTCAGTGAAGATCAGAACTTACTTCTCACGGCAACTTTCGACCTGGCTGCACTATATTAAACCTGGAAGTACTAAAACAAGTCACCTGACAAGTTAAAAAACACAGCATTTCCAGAAGTAGAGTTACTCTTGTGTTAAGTGAAAGATCTGATAAATGTCTGCACTTTCACAACTGCCTATTCGTAACTCAACCCCTCTAACGGGAATCAACCCCTCGCCTGCAGCAGAAAATCTTTCTTAACAGCCAAACCCGCCTCCCTAGAATCGGATTCGGGATGCAAACCGGAAAGCCTGACTAACGCTAGAAGCTGGTCGTTTTTCCTGGGGCGCTGCTCTCCCTGTGCCATGTTTCGGGGCTCCTCCGCGGCGCTGGATAGCTGGCGGCGCGATGCCGGACTCCACGCGGCGCATATGCTATCCTCAGCTCCGGACCCCGGCCGCGCTACCGCCGCTCTCCTCGGGACGGAGAACCTCGGAGGTAAAACAGCCCCGCGCAACGGCCGGACCCACCCGCAAGGCCTTTTCTGCTGCTCTCCGGGCGGCCCCCGCAAGGGACCCCCGAAGAAAGGACTCCCCCCCAATGGATGCTCTTGCAAGGGGAGGGGGGGGGGAGCTCCTCTGGCCTCGGCAAAAACCGCTTCCTGTGTCGGGGCCGCGCACACGCCGCGACAACGCCCGGCCAGTCCCTGCCGACCCTGCCAGGCGGCTGCCGGGTTCCCGGTGCGGAGACGGCGAGCCCCGTCGCACGCTGCTGGGATGCCCTTGGCCGGCTCCCTACCACTTACCCCACAGCAGCACGACCGGAAGCTGCCGCCGGCGGCAGCCAGGCACCTCCATCCCGGCGAGGAGTCGCAGAGGACGGAGCCCGCATGGGGCAGCCGGACCGCACGCGCGCAGGTCTCGGGCGCGAACCCGCCTCAGCCCCCGCGCCGGGGAGGTTCCTCTTCATACCTCGGCATCTAGCCCGGGCGGCGGCAGCGGCAGAGGCGAGTGCGGAGTGGAGCAGCTCCTCTGCCCCTGAGGTGCTCCGACCGCTGCGGGTGAGGGATGGAGGGAGAGAGGGCGGCCCCCGGGGCGGGCGGGAGGGGCGTGCGCCGAGGAGTGCAGGCATCGGGAGAGGGGACGGCTGTCTCGGAGGTTTCGGAAGGGGGGTTGTGCATGCGCGGGAATTGTGCGCCTCTGTGCAAGAGGATCCCTGCCATCAGCCCTTCCCAAAGCTACAGCAAGCGGGGTGCCTTCCCAACCCGTGGAACCGGGTGCGTGTTCGTGGAAGAAGGACCCTCCTCTCCGTGGGGAAGGTTGTGGTCCCAAATGTCCACAGAGGACTCAAGGGACCACAGAGTCCGCAGAGGCTCAAGGGACCCTTTGCCTCCTGCCCTGGGAGCCAGAGCAGCCTCTCCCATCCTGCCATAAGAGCCAGGCAGGGTGAAGGCATGAGAGGCTGCAGGGCCCTCGGTGTTAGCGCTTTCATTTCGGCTTATATGGCACCAACATATTATCAGGCTTAATATTTACAGATGACCTTGCCAGTGAGCTAGCCTGACCCCACACAGCACCAGAACAGAAAAGCTCTCATTAAATGCTTAATGTATTCTTACGTCGTCATCTTCTCTCTGCATGGCTCGGTTCAGACAATGGTACAACGAGTCTTTTCATCAATATTTAACGGCTGTGTTCCTGGAGCTTGCTCTCTAGTAAATTAGCATCTCCAGCAAAAAACACCAGACTGAGAAGCTTCTAAAGAAGCCTTTTTGTAGCTAAAAATAATTGTACTCCTCAACATTAGGAATGTATTTCTGGGTACACAGACGCTCACCTTGATAACTGCCTTTCAGGAGGACATAAAATCACTGTCAGTACTGTTATTGTTAAAGGTCAAATGTACCCTAAAACTTGGAATTTACGCAAGACTTTCATGCCATAGACAAGAACAAAGGATCTTTTTATGTATCAGTGGGGTTGTTCCCATTCACTTTGCACAGTTGCAAACCATGGTGCTTTCAAATATGGGAGAGATGGACTTCAATACAGTAGCAGAATTACACACTGTAGATGCCTCCAAAAGCAAACTACTCAGGGCACCAAATTATCTATGCTGTTATCTAGGCTGAAGGAAATGGAAAACTTAAGAAACCTCAGAGAAGTGTTAGAATCCACAGTGCTGAAATAGCTCTGCAGACATTTCAGCATGTTGGTGAATGTCCTGTTGTTTGCATGCCACTTTTCCCTCTTAGCTGAAAACAAATCTTGTAAAATACCATGAACCATAAATAAACCATTTATTTAAATAATAAATAAACCATATCCAACCTAAGATGGAGATCATCCTTCAGCAGAGAGACTGTCACTTCTGCTTTGGAAGGAGTGCTTGCAAGCTGCCTCTGCCTGTAGGAACTGTAGTGCAGTGAAAAGTATGGAGGTGTGTACACCACAGACTTACTATAGCATCCTAACCAACAGTAAGATCCATATTTCCCTTATAAAATCTGTTATGGGCAACATCTTCATTTACAATTAGTATTTTCAAAAATTTGCACTGATCTTCAGGATGGTTAGGGTATATTGTACTTTATATGAAATATTACACAATAATACACAATAGGTAGTATGCAGGCAACAACTTTAGAGTATAGGATATGGAGATAAGGCTGGTAATTTTCCTTTTGTATTTGTTTTCTTCATCTGTTTCAGATGAGAAAACTAAAAAATTTTAGAAGTGAATGTTTCTGCTTTCAACAAGCAAAATTTAGTAAACTTCCCATCTTATGCTTGCAGCAGATAGCATGAAGGAGCTAATAGTATCTTCAGGGTAGAAAAATAGCTAAAATTTATAGGCAAATTCAGTAATTTAGAATGTTGTCATGAGTCAACTACCTTAAGTGACATGATCTAAAGTGAGTAAGTCTGATTCACAGATGTATCTAAACAAAACTGCCTCAACATTAGGACCATCAGCAAGAGGCCACTTGGGCTGTTTGAAGGTTTTCATTAAGACTGCCTTTCCCCCTTCCTTGCAGTAACACCAGCAAATTAACTTCAGAATGACTGCCAAACTTTATAATCTGCAGATCTGCCTTAGTAGCATCATGCCTCTACATCAGTAGTAGAAATCTGAATCTGTCTGATATTACTGCAGGGACCCCAAATCTCGGTATTATTTCTTGTAACAGCACCTTAGTTATCTCTCTAGCTTTATTAGTTCAGCAATGGAAGGCTTCTGGCCATCCTGAAAAAGTATCTGTTAGGACTAATAAATATCAAAACCCCCCTTTTCTTGTGAGTTCTGTAAAATCAATTTGCCACTGTTATCCCAGATGGTTTCCCTTTCCAACCTGCCCAATTTTTGCTTTAGCTATTAGCTTTGGATTACTCTGTACACATATTTCACACTGTTGTGTTACTTGCTTAATAGGGGGATATAAATTTTGAACCACTATGTGCTGATTCAAACATTTATATAGGGCCTCAGTTCCTCAGTGGTTCTTCCTGTGTTATGCCATAACCAGGTCCCACAGTAATGCTAAGGGAACTATTAGCTTGCCTTGTGGTGTTTTAGCCCATTATTCTTTTACCATTTTTCCTCCCAGATCCTCAATCAATTTTTGATCCTCCTTTGAATACCTAGGTTCACAGTCAATTTGTATTTTACCGACTGGGACCAAGAACTGAATTCCAATTTCACCAACCACCTTCTTAGCCTCCTGGTCTGCCAGTGCATTTCCAAGTTCCTGTTTGGATGTTTCCTTCTGGTGTGCTTTGCAATGCATGATAGCCACCTTTTTCTGGCACTTGAACCACTTCCAGCAGTCTGAGAATTTCCTCAGCATGTTTTATATATTTTCATTGGGTAGATAACTTTTTCCACATTGCTCCATGAGCATGGACCACTCTGAATGTATATGGAGTCTGTCCATATATTGATCTTTTCCCTTTTGCCAGTTCCAGCACTTGGGTCAGGGCAATTATTTCTGCTTTCTGTGCTGATGTGTTTGGGGCCAGGGCCCTGGATTCAATTACCTGATCTGTAGTGGTTACAGCATACCCAGCCTTATGGATACTTTGTTGGACAAAGCTACTCCCATATGTATACCGTAAGGCCTTAGCATCCTCCAGTGGCTCCTCTTTTAGGTTGGGTCAACTGGAATACACCATTTCAATTGTTTCCACGCAATCATGGGACACTGGTTCTCCCGTAGCTTCACTAAGAAAAGATGCTGGATTGACAATGTTAGTGACCACTATTTTCACATCATCCTGTTCTATCAGGATGGCTTGGTATTTCAGAAACCTCTGAGGCAATAACCAGTAAGTCCCTTTTGCTTCCAGTAAGCAGACACTGTGAGGTATTAGCACTGTAATCTGTTGCCCTAATGTGTAGCAGAACAGGCCTGCATGGGATAGAGAAATCATGTGAACTGCTTGATACTGCCTGACCCTGAAGGAGAATAAAGAGCTGTAAAATAACCTTAGGAATTTGCCATATGGGTGATGTTATGTCCTGGCACCAGGTGCCTCCAGTGGGAACACGTAGATAAAATTTTATGTTAGTAGAAAGAGCACTTTGAGGTGCAATTGTAGATCAACCAATACATATTGGGATACTATATAAATGTAGCGAACCACGCAATAAACTGATTCTGCTTGTAAGCAGCAATTGGTGTCTGTGCCTTCATGACTTCCATCATATGGGGAATTCAAGAAGAAATTGAAGGACTCAGGAGAGTTCTGTTCAATTCTGGGAAGACACCCCCCAGTCTGAACAGGAAGATGAGCAAAGACATGTCCGTCCTTGAGGAACAGTATTTGAGAATTGCAGCCGGGAGAAGAATCAAGATAGGTCTGTCAGTGACCTGATCCCAGCAGCTTCATCATGAAGTTTTGCTGCACATAGTGAGAGAACAGGCATTTAAAATGAGCCCCCAGAAATTGACTTTATTATTATTATGGATACGTCATAACTGCCCATGGTAGAATCAGGGGCTTAGAAAGTCATAGAATGGCAAAAAGTGGGTGAAGAATCGACAAATGCGCAGGTTGCTGGTCAAGATTTTCCAGTCAATCATCTGAAACATGGAGAATGCTAATGACTGCTATGAGCATATTATATACTCACCTGACTTGCCAATGCTATCTGATTCATGTCCTGTTGCTTGAGAAGCAGGGTAGTCTCAGAATGCTGGTGACAAGGAAAAGACCCAAAAAAAAATCTCATGTCATTTGTCATGGAAGGCATGGGAGCCATAGCCAAGCTGCTTGTCCCTACCATGGAGGGTGTGGCTGCCACAACCAAACCACATTTTCATGATGCGGTAATACAGACTAGTCTTATCTATACATTTGCTACAAACAAAGCATTATTAACTGATGCTGAAACTTCACAGAAAAGCTTTTCAATAGAGGACTTTGTTTCTCCAAGGGATGAGGACTTTTTGATCTAGGGGTATTAGATACTGAAAATGAGCCAAGCTTATACTCCCCCCTCGCTGGGGGTGGGGAGTATAAGAGCTACCACGGTAACTTCAAAAGACATTCTGACAGCAGCAGATATGAAAAGCAAGAGAAGGAGGGAGGCGGAGGCGGAGAGGAGGTCTGAAAGGGCGTCTCTGTGTTTGCTCCTCACACCTACGGCATCACCTGTGCTGACCCCTGCAGCATCGCTTGCGCTGACACCAATAGCACCAGTTGCACCTGTACCACATGGGTTCAGAAATAATGCTAATCCTTGGTATCCTATGCTGGCACCTTGTTCTAATGAGACTTTAAATTATTCACACAAATTAAATGTGCTAGTGTCTTCTCAATTGCATATTACAGTAAATGATATAATTGCTGACAGAGACAAGCAGGGAAAAATTAAATCTTATCTGTTGCCATATGGCACGGATCCCCAGGCTTTCCCGGTACAGTATCAGGAAGCAGAACAGAATGATGATAATGGACGGCCTGTTCATGCTAAAGATGCCTGAGTATCGTGCTATGTCTTATGATTTATTGCGAGAACTGAGATCGTAGACATGGGCTTACAATCCCCATATATATAGAGTTTACTGCAATTAATACAGGAAACATATTTAATGGTTCCGTGTGATTAGAAAATTATTATGAGGGAGGGACAATTTGCTGATCCAAATCTGCAAGACCATTTTCAAAAATCACATCTTGAAGCAGTCAGTGAATCAGCATTAAAAGCCTTTAAAAAGATTCCTGATCTGAAAAAATCTACCAAACCATTCAGTGTTATCAAGCAGGCTAATGATGAGCCTTACTTTCAATTTATACATTTCAACGGGCTGTGGAGTGGCAAGTTGATCTTCCAGATGCTGCAGATGCATTCCTGAAACAGCTTGCTATTGAACATGCTAATGATGATTTTAAAAGAATTTTGGAAACGGTGCGCTCTGCCAACAGGCAAGCCTCTTTTTCTGACTACATCAAATCCTGTGCACATGTAGATTCTGATCGTCATCACGTGGAAATGGAAGAGGAATTGCTAGCCTCAGTTACAGCACAGCAATTAACTGTTAACAAGGCACAGGTCAAATGCTTTAATTGCGGCAGTGAAGGGCACACAATGAAAGATTGCCCGAAGTCTGTAACTGTCAGAAAACTTAACAAGCCTTGTAAGTGTAAAAAGTACACTGGACAAATCAGTGCCAATTCAAAATTTGATATTGCAGGAAATCTGTTAGAGACGGTGGACTCTGCCACACCAGATTCTGCGCCAGGAAACTTGATGCAGGGCATAATAGCCGGTGCTCCCAAAACCAACAGGGTTCATTTCTCTCAGACTCAAGTGCCAGAAAATACATCCAGTCTGGAAACAATCCATGTGGATCTTCTGTCAGAGTCACTACCAGCAGCACTGGCATGGACATAAAAAAATATTCAAAATATTTCCCTTCAGGATACTGGCATCCATTTAGTGGATTCTGATGTAAACGGACCACTTGAATTTGGTACTCATGCTTTATTATTAGGATGCTTCTCAATAACAAAAATGGGACTTTTTATTCTTCCAGGATTGATCAATAAAGACTACCAGGCCACTGTTAAAATAATATGATATGGACCCCACGGCCACCCTGTGTTATACCAGCAGGTAAAAGAATTGCCCAGCTGATTCCATTTCCAGACATGTCATTTTTAATCTCATCAAAAGAACAAGCTGGAGGTGATGGAGGATTTGACAGTACAGATTTGCCACAAGTTTTGTGGACACAAACCATACATGATTTGAGACCTGTGCTGCAGGTCTTTATCTAGGGAAAGCCATCCAAAGGCTTGACTGACAACAGGAGCAGGCATCACGATCATTATCTCAGCTGAATGGCCTGATGACTGGCTGACAGTGCAACCATTAGCTACAATAGAGTGCATAGGGGCTACTCAAGTAGTCCTCTTAGGTGTTACCTACTGTGGGACCTGATGAGGAAATAGGACATATCAAACCTTTAAGAACCTCATGCAACTGGTGGGGATAGGACTTACTGTCCCATGGGGTACAACACTGACAACAAATTTTTCTTAGGGGCCATTGATAATTTGCAGCCGAAATTAAAGCTGTCGTGGAAAACAACTGACCCTGTATGGGTCAATCAATGGACCGTAACAGGGGAACGACTGCAAAAAGCTCAGAGACCAGTACAGGAACAGTTACAGGCAGGACATATCTGACCATCGACAAGTCCTTGGAACATCCTGATATTTGTCATTCCAAAGAAATCTGGAAAATGAATATTGTTACAAGATTTACGAGCTGTTAATGATGTCATGTATGATATGGGAGCTTTACAACCTAGCATGCCAGCTCCACTTGCTTTTCCTCAGAATTGGCCATGTTATATTATTGATCTTAGAGGTTGTTTCTTTACCATTTATTTACATGTAAATAAATGTAAAAATTTGCATTTTTGGTTCCTTCTGTAAACTCTTCTATGGAGACGTATGAATGGGTAGTGCTACCACAGGGTATGAAAAACAGTCCTACAGTCTGTCAGTATGCTGTGCATTCAGCATTGAAACCAGCTCATCAAGCTCATCCTACGATTATGATTTCTCAATATATGGATAATATTTTGCTTTGTGCAAGTGATGAAAATCAAATTCAAAAATGTTTACCATTTTTTACCAAATGTCTGAAAAATTATGGCTTACAGATAGGTCCTGAAAAAATTCAGCCAGAGCCACTCTGGAAATACCTGGGATGGAAACTAATAGAAATCTGGCTTTCCCCACAAAAATTGACAATTGAAAACAATATCCAAACTCTGAATGATCTGCAAAAATTATTAGGGACAATAAACTGGATAAGACCTTTGCTCTCTACTGAGACACTGTCCCCAGTATTCAATTTATTAAAGGGCGATAGCATTCTCACATCACCTAGGCAATTGACTCCTGAGGCACCTCGAGTAATAGAAATTGTTATGACTAAAATTAAACAGTCTTTTGCACATCATTATGATCCAAAATTAGTTCTCAGAGGTCTTGTGATAAACAACACTTTCCAGCTGTTTGGTATATTAGGGCAATGGGATGGAAAAAATGTCTGGATGCTAGAGTGGCAATTTTTGTCACATCATTCCACCAAAACAGTACAATCTAGATTTGAAATGTTATCTGAGGTGCTTGCAAAACAGAGATTATGTGCTAGAGGTATTTTTGCATTAGATGTTGCTGCAATACATATCCCTATCACGAAACAGGATTTTGATACAGCTATTCAAATGTCACTGTCTTCCAAATTGCCTTGGAGAGGTACAGTTCAACTTGCCGAGTCACTAATTGCTAGTCTCTCCAAGAGCTAACACTCCAACAGCCATCAGTACCGCTAGAGGGAGCTCCTACTCTAGTCCTGGACGGATCTGCACGCTCACACAAAGCAGTGGTAGCTTGGCGTGGTTCTACTTCAGACCAATGGCGATCATATGTGCCACTTGTCATAGAATTGCGTGCAGCGATAGAAGCCTTTCGATTATTTTCAGCAACAGATATTAATATTGTAGTGGAGTCTCAGTATGTTTATGGAATGTTAGTTAGAATAGATGCTTGCTATCTTAAACATATAGATAATAGGCCTATCTTTACGCTGTTTTCAGAATTGTTGCAATTGGTAAACACTTGAAATCACAATTATTATGTTATGCAAATCCGTTCTCATACAGTTACCAGGACCCATCACTGAAGGTAACAGGATCACAGACTCAGCAGCAGCAGCAGTGCAAGTGCCAAATGTACTGCAACAAGTATGCCTGATGCATAATTTCTATCATAATAATTACAGAAGTTTAGTGAAACAGTTCAGTATCACAGTAAGGCAAGCCAAAAAAATGGTTCAAATGTGTCCTGACTGTCAATTAGTTACACCAGCTCCCACTTCACTAAAAGCTGTTCCTAGGCGGCTGCAGCATGATGAGGTGTGGCAATCAGATGTTACACACATTTCCTGAATTCGGTTGTCTTAAATACGTGCATGTATCAATAGATACTTAATGTCATTTCATAGTGGCTACTGTTCATGCATGTGCAAAAGCAAAAGACACATGCCTACATTTTTTTAAAGCAATCACTACTATGGGTCTGCCATCTCTTATCAAAACTGGTAACAGTCCTGCATATGTATCTGCTGCTCTTTTGAAATTTTTTAAAGAACAGGGAATTACACATCATACTGGCATACCTCATTCATCAACTGGGCAACGTATAGTGGAAAGGTCCCTCCTAAAATTGAAGAATATGCTAAGTAAATTAAAAGGCACATTTAGACCAAATGCTACACCCCATGAGAAATTAGCAAAGGTAATGTTTGTAATCAATTTCTTAAATAGAGGGGATGACAATTACACACCGAATTTAAAAAGACATTATTAAAACATAAATGCATCCTCAACTGTGGCTCATTCAGATAAATGTTTGGGTCAGGTACAATTACTGACATGGGGTCGTGGTTATGGCTGTGTTTCTCTCTCAACAGGACCATATTGGCTTCCAGCAAAGTGATTTGCCCTCATCATCAGTTGCCACCATCTAATAATTAGAAGAGATGAAACCATGGATCATTTGGTTGATGTGGATAGCATCCTTACCATAGATAAAAATCAAAGCAGATGAAAAAGGCGGAGCAGTGTACAGGGCTCATCTGCTGAATCCACCACTATTTTGACCATTCACATGATGGGATGCATCTTTCCCAATCACTAACAATGATACGATTTGGGCAGGTGGTATCTGGGTACAGCTGACAGTGAATCAATTGAGAGAAAATGTCACTTTGCATAATGTCTCTTATACAGTAGATAATTGGCCTGTCTGTGTTACCGATGCTAACAATCACACATTCTGTTTCACATTTACTCCTCAATGACATATATTAGCTGTGTGTGTGACTGATAAGATTACTAATTACACTAATATTGATTTATCAGGTGTTACAGGGCAAGAATATAGTTTAACTCACAGAACTCTTTATCATTAATGTAAAGTTGTTAAGCCAACGAATGTAATCACACATATTATCTGGGAACCATGCATGATATTATTTCCTAGACAAGCAAACCTGAATTATACTGCAAAAGATACAGAAATCATGGACTGGGGACCCTATGGAACATTCATGAGGGTTGATTCTACCAAGTGGAACAATGACAAATATTCTGGACCCATATTGCAAGTGTATCAAAACCATTCTGGCAGTATGGTCCAAGCTAATCTATGGTGACTACCATTGCCTTTTGTAAACAGAACCAAGGCTCAGTTTATTCTAAACAAAGGCAATAATCCCATGGTTTTCTGTGTCTATGATCACTCTATGGCTATTATTTGTACTAATCATTATGCATATGGGATTACTAATGTAGACAATTTAGATATTAGTCAGAAAAGTAGTTACTTTGAATTAGCTTTTAAGAGTATCAGTTTTAAGACATGTATTCAGCCTGAAGATATAAGAAATATTTTTTTAGTTACACCATTCCTATGGAGGCCTGAACTGTGGTTTCCTGTGAACTTGACCAGGACATGGGAAAGTGAAAATGTATTAATTAGATCATATCATAAGAGTGTTCCACAGCAATGGAGGCGAGGTTAAGAGAAGGACCGGACCTAAGGCAGCTGTGCCATCCTTTACTTACTTCATCCAATTGTTTGGAGAAGTAGGCCACTGCCCTTGGATATGGCCCAAGGCTCTGGGCCAAAATTCCCAGAGCTATTCCCTGCTTTTCATGGGAGAACTGCGGAAAGAGTTTTGTAGGATCTAGTAATTCTAACGCAGGTGCTCGCATCGGTTCCTTTTTCAACTCTTGGAATGCTTTTTCAGCTTCCCCATTCCAGACAATGTCCTTAGGGCTTACCTTTAGCAGTTCATAGAGTATTTTAGCAACAACCCATAGTTGTATATCCACAACTGGCACCACCCCATCATGCCTAGGAAGATGCAAAGCTCTTTGGCAATCTGTGGCTCTGGAGTCTGGCAAATGGCTTCTTTTCTTGCTATCCCAAGGGTTTGCTGTCCTGTTGAAATTTCATACCCAAGATATGTCACTTGCTGTTGGGTCACTTGGGCTTTCTGTGGAAAGACTCGATAGCCATTTAGTCCAAGAAAATTTAACAGGCTTACTGTCAAGGTCATGCATAGCTCCTTAGTTTCAGTGGCTATTAGTAATCATCTACATACTGCAATACCACCCCACTTCCAAGGCAGGCATTTCCACTGTTCCAGATCTTGGTCCAGTTGATTTCTGAGAAGAGTGGCACTATTCTTAAATCCTTAAACCCTAACCCTAATTTGGTTAGTGTTAGGATCTGGGTTAGGGTTAGGGTTAGAGTTAGGGTTAGGGTTAGAGGTTGGGGTTAGGGTTAGGGGTTCAGGTTTGGGTTAGGGTTAGGTCCAGTCCAGTATAGTACAATAAACCAGGCCAATTCAGGGACTAATTTAGTTAACAGAATATAAGGGTTGGCATGCACTGGGTACAGATCCTCAGTAATTCTGTTAATACCTCTGAAGTCCTGTACTATCCTGTAACTCCCATCTGGCTTTAACTCGGAGAATAGAAGTGTCATACTCTAACTCACATTTGGCTACTAATCCATATTGGATAAACCAATGAATTAATGGTTTCATACCCATTATATCTTGCAGTTTTAATGGGTACTGCCTGATTTTAACAGGTCAAGTTCCTGATTTAAGTTTGATTACAATCAGCAAAGCATTTTTTGCCCTTCCTGGTAACTCAGATGCCCATACTCCAGGTTAAATCTGAATTCTTCAGGAATCCCAGTTTTAACCAGGGTGGTTATGAGAGACAGGCTCAAAATTTCTGTAAGTTTGGCATCACCGATCCTAAATTCTACTTTCTCTTTGTTAAATTTTATTTCATCTCCCAATTGTTCCAACAAATCCCACCCAAGGAACAGTTTATGTGAGTTCAGCATTTATAAAAATGTATGTATTCCCAATTGTTTCCTTAATTTGAACTTAAGGGTTTAAAAAAATATGCCTTTTCACTTTGGCCAGTAGTTCCCCTTAACATCAAAAAAATCATCATCCCTAGGCATCAAGACTTGATTTAAAACAGAATACGTTGCTCCAGTATCAACCAGAAATTCAATCTCTTGGTGTGGTTTCCCTAACTTTAATATAACCAGTGGATCTGTCAGGGTAGACTGTCCAGGTCCCCGTCAGTCTTCCTTAATGTGAGCCTGGACTCTACTTTTCTCCTTGCACCTTTACAGACACTCATTTCTTCCTGTGTCCCTTCTGCTTGCAGAATGCACATTGATTTCTCTCCAAAGGCTTTCTAAATTCCAGATTCCGGAAAGCCCCACTTTCCTGCATTGCTGCTTCCAGTGCCCATTTATCTTTTCTTCTGTCATCCTCTTCTCTATTAGTAAACACCCTTCAGGCCTCATCCAACAAACTTCCTAAATTTTTGCTTTTAGCTGGTTTGAGTTTCTTCAATTTCTTTCTTATGACATTTGCATATTGTGCAATAAATTGGACACCAGCTGAATCCCCACTTAGGACCCAGGATCCAAAGGAGTATTTCTTCTCATTGTGTCCTGTAATTTATCCAAAAACTCTGAGGAGATTCAGCTGACTATTACCATTTGGATTCCAATGGGGATCCTGGAGAGGAAAATAATATTTAATATCTTCCTCTTTATCTCTGATAGAATTGCTGGGCAGATCCCAAGCAGTTTTCAAAATCAATTGCTTCTCGGTTTCTGACATATGATCCAAGAGCAACTGAATATCATTCCAGTCAGGATTGTGCTGCTTAATTATGAATTGAAAATGCCTAATTGGCCCTACCAGATCATTCCAATACCCTTTTCCCACATTTTTCTAAGTCTCCAAATTGAATGAGGAAAACGAGACTTTAAACAAGACAGGTTCCTCATCAGATCCCACAGCCTCCTGCAAAGGAGCCTGAATAATAGTCTTGCCCTTAGTGCGAGTTGAAATTGGGCTGTCACCCTTTTGAGCCCTAGCAATAGTTGATATTGGGCTGACGGGAGGTGTTTCTAAATCCAAGTCTCCATTTCTCCCATGTGGTATCTTTCTCGGGGGAAGGTAATGCTCTGGCAAGTCTCTTTCCCCTGTATCCCTTATCTTGTCTGGCCTGATGCACCTTTGACCTATACTGCAAGCTGAGCAACATCCTTTCATGCTTTTTCCTTTTTCCTTATTCTCCTTTTCTAGGGCTAATACCATTGGATCCTGTGGTGGTATTAATCCACAATCTCTTTGGTATTAAGGATTATTTCAGAGCGTGAAAAACATATCCACATACATAATCATATCCAACTTCCCTTCTCTTTTCAAAAACACCAAAAACTGCAGTACAGTATTATAATCTAGGGTCCCATTCACAGGCCATTTTTCTTAGTTATCCAAAATGTATAGAGAGCTCTTTACCTTGTGTACGATGTCTCCTTAAGACTTATAGGTTTCCCCATTGTAATTAAACATACCTGGTCTGATGATGATGGTCCTTCTCTGAGGGTGAGGGCCAGCAGGAGCCAGGAACTAACATTTGAAATTTTGGAGCTTAAATTAGCAAAAATGGAAGTGGCTGAGAGTCCAAACATTTGAGGGTTTAGGTACTAAAGAAAACCCACATCCTGATTGTTGGTAGTGCTGTGGGTAGGGTCGATGAGAGGGCCAGCAGGATTTTTCAGTGGTCACCTTTTGCATTTGGGAGCCAGGTTCATTTGTTTGGAATTTTGGAGCTGAAATCAGCAAAAATGGGAGAGTGGTCAAGGGGATGGTAAGTTGAGGTTTTAGGTACTAAAGAAAACCCAGAGCCCGATTGTTGTTGGTGCTGTGGGTAGGGTTCCATGGGAGGGTGAGGACCAGTGGGAGTTTTCAGTGGTCACTCTTTGCGTTTGGGAGCCAGGTCAGGATATATGGAATTTTGTAACTGAAATTGGCAAAAAAAGCGAGAGCGGCCGAGAGGACAAATGTTTGTGGTTTGAGGCACTAAAGGAAGCCCTGAGCCTGATTGTTGGTGGTGCAGTGGGTAGGGTTCAATGGGACAGTGAGGGTGAGATGGAGCTTTCAGTGGTCACTCTGCATTTGGGAGCCAAGCATGGACATTTGGAATTTCAGAGCCAAAATTGGCAAAAATGGGAGAGGAACCAAGGGGATGAACATTTGAGGTTTAAGGTAGTAAAGCAAACTCAGATCTTGATTGATGGTGGTGCTGTGGAGAGGGGTCATGGGAAGGTGAGGGCAAGCAGGAGTTTTCAGTAATCACTATTTGTGTTTTGGATCTAGGTCCAGACGTTTGGAATTTTGAAGCTGAAATTGGCAAAAATGGAAGAGCAACCAAGGGGATGAACTGTTGAGGTTTGAGATGGTAAAGCATGCCCCAAGCCCCATTGTTGGTGGAGCTGTTGATGGAAGTCCATAGGAAGGTTAGGGCCACAAGAGTTTTCAAATGTCATTCTTTGTGTTTTGGATTTACGTTCGGATGTTTGGAAACTGGAAGCCGAAATTGGCAAAAATGGGAGAGCAACTGAGGGGACAAACATTTGAGTTTTGACATTATAAAGCAAATCCAGAGCTTGACTGATGGTGGTTCTGAGGATAGGGGCCCACGAGAGGGTGAAGGCCACCAGGAGTTTTTAGTGGTCACTCCTTGTGTTTCTACCCAGGTCCAGACATTTGGAATTTTGGAGCCAAAATTTGTAAACTTCAGAGATGTTTGAATGTTTAGAAATGTATGAATGTTTGAGGATTTAGGTGGTAAGAAAGCCTGAAGCCTGATGGATGGTGGTGCTGTAGATAAGGTTCCATTGGAAGGGTGAGGGCCAGTATGAGTTTTCAGTGGTCTCTCTTTCTGTTTGGGAGCCTGGTCCATTCGTTTGAAATTTTAGAGCTGAAATTGGCAAAACTGGGAGAGTAGCTCATTCCCTTAGCCACTCTCCTATTTTTGCCAATTTTGGCTCAAAAATTCCAAGCAAACAGATCTGGCTCCTAAACACAAAGAGTGACCACTGAAAAATTCTGCTGGCACTCACCCTCCCATGGAACCCTACCCACAGCACCATGAACAATCAAGCTCCGGGTTTTCTTTAGTACCTAAAATCTCAACCGCTTGTTCCCTCGGCTGCTTTTCCATTTTTGCCAATTTCAGCTCCAAAATTCCATATATCCTGACCTGGCTCCCAAAGCAAAGAGTGACCACTCTTGCTGATCCTCACCCTTCCAAGGCCCTGGTCTTCAAGAGCAGCCCCTCCTTTGGTGGAAGCCCCATCCCTGGAAGTTTTTAAGGCCAGGCTGGACAAGACTCTGAGCAACCTGATCTAGTGGGAGGTGTCCCTGCCCATGGCAGGGGCATTAGAACTAGATGATCTTAAAGGTCCCTTCCAACCCTGAAAATTCTATGATTCTATCAGACAGAAACACCTTTTATTCAGAAATTGCTCAATACTCTGTGAGATGTCATACTTTCAGTGCTACTTTGCTCTCTACTATGGTTGCAGAAGTGACTTGTATGGCCAGTTTTTCACATAAGACATGCAGTAAGGAACCTGTACAATTCCGTTTTCCATGCATCCAACCTACAGATGACCCTATACTTAGTCATCTGCTCTTGGCTCTGTTCCATCTACCTTCTTCCTACAGACCCTCCTAATAAAGAGAAGGGTTTTCATGTTACGAACTAATGTGAAGAATGAATACTTGTCAAAAGGCAGCAGTGCTCTTATCAGTACTATTTAGTTCAGAGCATTTTCAGATCCATATGGTCATCCTCACATCTAAGTAAACCTTTAGAGAGCAGGAAGGAATCTGTTGGAAGACTTGCACAGGCAGCACACTCTTTCCAGTGCCCAGCGTACTTCATAATTGCACTGAGCTTACATCCCATCTGGTCTATGGTGTGCTATTTATGACTCATGGTGCTACCCTGTGTTATCCCAAACTAGGAAGACAGGCACAGCCACTGGTCTGAAGACAGACCAGACTACAATCCTTTGCCAAGGCCCTGTTTGTCTAGTGGGATATGCCTAAGATCCAGCCTACCAGTACTGTTAAATTCATTCATGGCTTGGCTTCACAAATGAGATTTCAGAAGGGCTCTCCCCACACTTGCTGCAAGCACACTGATGGCTGAGAAGGCCAATGTGGAGACGTGCCCTGCCCAGCGCAGCTGTGTCCTCAGTAGCTAGGCCTCCATACTGATGACCCCTGCCTGTTCAAGGACAGTGACACTGGTCATGTAGTCAGTCCATTGTTAGTCCATTTTTAGGACTGTATAGAGGCAGCACTGATGGAAGCATTCAAGAAGTCGCAGGTGATGGCGGTAGATGACCCATGCCCACATAATTAACCTACAACTTATCAAATATCTCAGTCAAATGACCAGGCTGTCCTTGACTGAAGAGGGATTACAGAGACACTGTCTTGAAGGCTTTCTTCCTGCACTTCAAAGAAACAAATTTTTAAATTCCTGTATTTGTGCTATTTCCACTTTCTTTTCACTGTCTAGATGGATTTTAGTGTTTGACACCTTTGACTGCCTAGCAAATCTATTAATCTAACTTTTCAACCTGGTTAACATGTCTAGGCATAAAAACACAATAACTGCAACACATCACAAAAGGAAAACTATTTAATGCTGTATTTCACATTCTAACAGACGAAATCAATACTTACACCACTTTCTCATCTTACTTTACAATTTTGTTGGCAACATTTTTTAATCTGTTTTCCAATGGCCTGGACAATGTCAACTATTAAGTACTGGGCCTCACAGAAGTCTTCCACCTTGACAGGTCACTGGATAATCTCCAGCCTAAATCAGTATAAAATGGATTACAATAGTCACTATTTCTTCTATAAACACTGATGATAAAGGTAGTAAATATTTCACACACCACCACAGTATTCAAATCAAGAGTTGTGATAAGCAGTGAATAGACTCTAAAAGAAAAACCTTTCCTACTCTGATTTTTTCCCATGTCCAATCTGATTATGTGCTATTATCACATTACTCACTGAACCACTGTTCTGTTACAACCTAGGTTTGTAAGTTCAGTTTCACCACAGCTTTGTGGAAATACAAAGTTAAGCCTAAGACACCTTCAGACAGGTCACAGCATGCACCCTTACTCTGCCCAAGGCCTGTAACACCTTTGCTTACAGTCATTAATTCCAACATGACAGGTTGAATTGCTACGCCAGATACCCATGAGCCCTATCATAGAATCATAGAATAGGCTGGGTTGGAAGGGACCTCAGAGATCATCGAGTCCAACCCTTGATTAACTACCGCTGCAGTCACTAGACCATGGCACTGAGTGCCACACCCAGTCTCTTTTTAAATGTCTCCAGGGACGAAGAGTCCACTACCTCCCTGGGCAGCCCGTTCCAATATCTGATCACCCTTTTCGTGAAAAAATTCTTTCTAATATCCAATCTGAACTTGCCCCGGCACAATTTAAGACCATGCCCTCTTGTCTTACTGAGAGCTGCCTGGGAAAAGAGACCAACCCCCACCTGGCTCCAACTTCCTTTCAGGTAGTTGTAGAGAGCAATGAGGTCTCCCCTGAGCCTCCTCTTCTCCAGGCTGAACAGCCCCAGCTCTCTGTTTGTGAAAAGAAGGTCAAGTGGGGCTCCATCCCTGGTAGGCTCATTTACCAGCTGCATCAGGAAATTATCTTCTATACACTCTAGGAATCTCCTAGACTGCCTCCTCTCTGCTGTGTGGAGTTGCCAGCAGATGTCCGGCAGGTTAAAGTCACCCACGAGAACAAGGGACGACGATTTTGAAACATCTGCCAGCTGCTTGTAAAAGAGTTCATCACCCTCTTCCTCCTGATTGGGTGGTCTGTAACAGACTCCCATCACAGTATCAGCCTTGTTGGCCTTCCCCCTGATTCTGACCCACCTTATTATCCCCAACTTCAATTTCTACGGAGTCAAGAGACTCTCTAACATACAGGGCTACCCCTCCACCTCTCCTACCCTGTCTGTCCCTATGGGACACCCTCCCACCCCCCAACCCTGTCAAACACTTCGGGTAAGCGGCACTAAGTTCCAACAACAGTGAATACAACTTTGGGACCTTCTCTACCAGCAGCCCAACTCAGCCCACACCCCCACGAGCCTGAGAACACGCGACCCCCCGAGCTCCACGGCCCCAACCCGGCCCCGGCCCCGGCCCGGCTCGCGGGCCGCCCTCACCACCTGCCGCCACCTGCTGCCACCGGCGCCCCCGCCCCCCAGCCCCGCCTCCCGGAGGCAGCCCGCCAATCCCGAAAGGCGATGTGGCTTCTCGCTCTTGCTTCCCGCCCCTCCACCTCTCCCTGTGCCAGGGCGGCTGCGCTTGGGCCGCGTGGCAGCCGGCGGTTGGTGGGCCCCGCGCAGCCAATGGGGGAGAGGCACCTCAGAGCACGCGGTGTAATTCTACTCGCGGAGGTGGGCGCTTCCCCTGTTCTGTGGACTCTCGCTCGTTTCGCGCGGCAGCCGCTGCTGAGGAGCCGGGGGCGCCGGCAACGCCGCGCTCAAGCCCCCAGTGACGGAACAGCCGCCCTCGCGCGGCGGAGCAGCCTTGGAGGGGTGGGCGAGGCGATTGGCGGCCGGGCCGCGCGCGTCGTAGGGCGCGTCAGCCAATCAGGAGGCACAGTGCTCCGCGAGGGGCGCGCCGAAGCGAAGGGAAGGGAAGGGGTTACGGCGGGATGAGGCCGAGTGGGGTGCGGGTGGTGCTGCTGCTGCTGGTTCTGGCCCAGATCGCCGTCCCGGCGCGGGGTGCCGCAGCAGAGGAGGACGACAACGAGTACGGAGGTGAGTGTAGACAGGATGTGGGGTGAGTGCGGGTGAGGTGGGGGACGAGGTTGCGGCGGTGATACTGGCGCCTGCCTGCCCCGGCCGCTGGTGAGCGGCCTGGCTCTCCCCGTGAGACGCGGGTGAGACTCCGGCTCTTAGGCGCTGCTGGTAACCCGGGCTCCGCTGCATAGGCTGGACTGGCTGACTACGACCGGCGGCTCTCGGCAGGCCTGACCAGATCAGGTGGCGGCACGGTGCTGGTACCCCTCCGCGAGGGCGATGATGTTTCGGGGGGCCTGCTTGTCGCAGTGCTTTTCATTTCTCCGATGTGCAGCAGCCCTGCTCCTCCGAAGTACGGAATTAAAAACTAGTAATTAGCCATGTTGACAAGTACTGCCTGTTAAATTATCAGTAAATCGCCATTTTGTTAGCTGGCGGAGCACTCTGCCTTCCCCCTTAACTCAAGGGGATCTCAGCATTCAGTGTGTTTCAAACCGATTGCTTTTTTATTTCCCGGAAGGAAGGCCGCGTGTTGCTTGTTTCTTCCCATCGTCTTTGAAATTCACCGATGCATGTGTTCGCCTTTTCAAAATCAGCTGAAACAAAGCTGCTCTGACTCACCAAGTTTAGCGCCTGTATGTAGGAGGCGGGCATTTAAAGATATTTCTTTTTTAGTTTTCAACATCTTTCACACGGATTTTGAGAAATCCTACATCTTCTATATTTTCTACATTAACACTGCTGAATGTTAAGTACCAGAGGGCATTCAGGGAGAACGGATTATGGATTAGTTTATGAACTTATGTCCTGCAAATTCTTACACAGTGAACAGCCAGTGAACCTTGAAGAAACGCATTTATGCCCAGTACCTTATCTGTTTGATGCACTGTATGATCTGTAGGATAAGGATCAAGACATTTTTGGTTTTTTATGTATAGTATCTACATAAGGACATATAGAATTTTTTGGTGAATTTTTTTTTTAATTTTAGGCTAAAATACATGTACTATGTCTGCTTCTCTTCTTTAGGCTAGAATACTTGGATATGTGCTTTTAGCATATGACAAACCCCAGTACTGGTTTCCCCTGCTACCTTCAAATGATGAAGTAACACCTGTGATGTTACATCAAAGCCTCGGTGATATGGCTGACAGCAGTATCACAGGTTCTCATGGGCTCTCATCAATGATTCCCTTGTAAGCTGTTCTTCTCACTACAGAAGTTCTCAGGATCACAAATGCACAGTGATGAACATACAGTCTCCTTTCTGTGCAAGGGAAACACTAATCCATGGCACACCTTGAGTAATTTTCTTATTTCTGTTGTGTATCTCAAAATTGTAAATAAATCATTAGCTAGGCTTTACCAAGCATTTGCTTTAAAAATCAACATTGTTAGGGATTTCCATTTTTACCTTTGAAATGCAGACCTGTCTGAAGTTAACAGATAAGACTTTGCAGCAAGGAGGTAAACTTATGAAAATTGATTGTTCAGGAGATTAAACTTTCAGATGGAACCAGGCTTGTTACACTGTTTGGTTTTAGAACTGAAGCTTGACTGGGGCAGTGAGGTGAACATGCTCTCAGCTAGGTTAGCCTAGGTCAGGACGGTTATAACCTCTGAATCCTAATGAAGGAAAAGGAGGGATTGTGTAGAGGATCCACTACAGAAACACTGGGGAAGAGTGCAACGATTAAAAAAGATACTGAATGCCCTGAGAACAGTTTACAAGGCTTGACTTTGGTGTTTCTGAAAAGTGACCTTATCGAATTCAGAAAGACATTACAGTACACTCCTCAAAATGAAACTTTCAGGAAGAATCCAGAAGTCATTGATAATCTGGATGAGGCTTTTTCATGCAGGACTCACCCTACTTGAGAAAAGCTGCTAGGCCAGACTAATAATAAAAGCTGAAAGTTCAATGACATTACTGGAAGAATTGATTTTGGTTAGAGTAGCTACCAATTTGAAGAAGGCCTACCAGCCAGCATCATATGCCAGGGGTCTTAAAATTTTGAGTGTCATCTTCATGGGTTTTTTTGACTTCAGTGATAACATGTTGAAATTTGTGGAAGGGCTTTGTTGGAGTAAAAGGGATAGTGCTTCTTTTACTGGAGGACAGGTTTTACCCATAGATATCATTTGTTGGCTTGTTCACCTGCTTTGCAAGTAGCTTTAAGAAACCAAGTTTAGGTGCAGCTATTTTATTTTCATTAGCTGTCTTATGCAAATATTTATTACCTATTTCTGCCATTTTAAGTGTCACAGTTAGATTCTCTATCTGTTACCTTCAAATTTTGAATTATTAATGCAGAGGAAAGTTTCTTGCTTTTAATGAAAATAGTCCCACAATTCCTGTACTTGATCATGTCCTTGAAGCAGGTCTTACAAGTCCCATTACTAAAGGGGATGCTAGAGGTAGCTAGGCATTGGTGAAACTGAAGAGTACAAAGTGAGTTTGCTCTCTGCTAACCAGACTGGAAAATCTGGAGTCATCTCTGAGAAGAAGTGGATGTGCATAATGCCCATGACAGTGAATCACTGTCAAGAAAGTTTTATGCTGGCAGGCTATACAGACACATATGAAAGATACAGAAAAATTTCAGTGATGGATGTTAGGTCTAGTGTTTTAACATTTTCTGTTTGTGCAGGATGTTTTCATAGGTATTACTTCATTCTCAGCTTTCTAAATCATGAGCTTATGCCACAGTTCCTGCAGTGGTCTTTCTCACTCATTTCTTGGGGGACAAGCAATTAGCATAGTAAGCAGGAATGACAATTGCAGCCTGGTGGTTAGTTTCAGAGATGTGTGAGCAGAATTGGCTGTCTAGTTTTGTTTAAATTCCTTTGTGTCATGAAAAGCCAAGTCTGCAGCGATTTGCTTGGAAAAGCAATGGACATTGCACAACTCACTGGGAATTCAGGCACAATGAAATACAGCCCTTAAAACTGCTGGGCACACTTGTAAGCAGAAGTTTTGATTTCTGAACCCCCTGAAAACTAGATTTTTTCACCAGCACAGTCCTGTAGGTGCATGACACTGTAGACTTACTTTAAGGGTGTTTGACGTTCAGTCGTTTCACTGAAAGTGCTCAGAGATGGCAACACAGGAGGCATAGTCCACTTGCAAGTAGAACTTCGAGCTGCTTTGCAGATCATACTAAACAATAGTAGTTGTTAAGGAAACTTAATCCTAAGTGATTCCTGTTGTGTGATAAATGAGCTCTTCTGTGATCTCTCATCTAAAGCTTTAATATTTTGGCGGTGTGTAAAGCTGGGTTCTAATCCTGGGTTTTAATCCTGGAACTCCCAGTGGTTGAAGGGGCCTTAGCTTCAGTGTTGCACAGTTTTAGTTTGGCATGAGGTATTGTTACTTGTTCTGTGACAGTAATTCAGGAAGGCCTACTATCCTCAAATGATACATGTGAAAGATCAAATATTAAAGAAACCATCTCAAATTCCAAGATTGAATAAAGATTGAACCAGCTGAAATGTCCTAGCTTCAGATTTCATGTACTAACTTTGCTTCTGTAATTTAGCAAATCTGCTTTTTCCTTGGAAGTCCTGTTCTGGACCAGAAGTTTTGGTCTGCCTCCCCAAAATTTCTGTGAAAGATTTTTTTACTCCATTTCTTTTAGAAGAGTGCCTTTCCTCCAGGAGGTGATCAAGGTGCATAGGAGTGTGACTGTCACTTACTTGATTTTTACTATTTTATTCACATTCATGCTAATGCAGAGCAGAGTGATTCTCCTATGGGTGGAATGCCTCTTTATTGAATTACAGATATGAAACATCTCTGTAACTGAAAGGAAGATATATTGAGGTAGTAGGGGTGGGCTTGAACAGTCAGGAATAGAACCATCATTTTCAAGTGCTGCCTCTAAATAATCTTGCTAATAGTGAAATGATAGCACTTGAGTTTCTAGGAAGACTGTCATTTATTAGACCTTCAGGCTGGCAGTGCATAGCAGATAGCAGTTGTGCTGTTACAGGTGTGAGTAACAGTACAAGCACTGGGTACAGATAGCATCTGGTTTTTGGATACAAGATACCTGATTTTTCAACCACAAGTTGCTGTGCTTGAAGGACAGCTGTTTTGCTGCATGATGGAGGGCTTCTGACTGAATTCAGGTACCATCTGTTTGTTTTTCTTGCACAACAAAACATGTCTGGGTGCCTCACTTCCCACCTTTCAAGAAGATGTGTGCAACAGACCTTGGTAGTGATTGTCACAGAAGTCTGTATGTATTAGTTCTTGTTGCATTCATTTTTCTAGTTGTCCCTGAAGAATGAAATGCACTTTGACTCTTAACTGAAATATGGATATGGTTACTGGCATACGGTGGACAGAAATTAAATGGGACTGCTTCAAGCTCTTTGCCAACTGGGGGAGCTGTTACTGTATATGGAGCAGGAATTAACTTGTGTTGATACTTTTTTTTTTTTTAACCACAGAATATGTTTAACTCATCTTCGACTTGATAATGTTATTTTAACGTTAAACTTGCCACAAGAGAATCTGTATTGCAGTTATACTTTTCCTTCTCCAGAATCAGTTACAAAAGAAGATGATGATGATGATGGTGATGCTGGCAATGAAGATGATGATGATGATGATTCTGAAGTTAAAGAAGAAAATGGTGTATTAATCTTGAACGATGCAAACTTTGACACCTTTACTGCAGACAAGGACACTGTTCTGCTGGAGTTCTATGCACCATGGTGGGTTCACAGCCTGTGGTAGCTCCTTAGATTCAGAATGGGATGGCTGTCGGGGGCTTCCCTGACAGGGCACACTGCTAAAAAGTGAATCTGGGTTGCAGTTTCAATGGTAACATAGGAGTAGCTTGCCTGCCCGAGAAGCACTGGATTCTGCCATAGTCCAAGGTAGGAGACTGTTCTGGTGGTGTGAAGGTACCCTTTTCTCTGTCCCTGTAGCAAACGACAGATATCTTCATTCACAAATGTGGGTCATGTTGTGGGATCACATACCAAGGGAACCACAACCCTGATTCTATCCTTGCTCCGTGCCTGTTCAAGGAACAGAGGCAGCCCCAGTGAATTCCAGAAAAGTTATACAGTGTTGTCTTGCCGCCTGTCATCATGCCCTTCTGCTGGCCCACTGATAACTGTGCGTTTTCTGATCTAGCTGAAGGAATGGAGGAGACTTCCCTAGCAGGGGAATTGCTAGAAGGCTTTTCTTCTCATGTTCAAGTCTCTCCCCTTGCCAAAAAGGTGTGGTGTAAGGACATAGCTCATTTGTATTACCAGTTTATATAGCCCCTCATATCTCTACAAAATTACAGTAATTCTGCTGGCATACCAAGATATAAAGAGTAACACCAGTATGCTCAGAGGAACTACGGTGGATTCACCTGCATACAGCTAAGATAAAGAATTTAGACTGGAATTTACCTTTTCTTGCATTCTTATGAACAAAAATAATAGAGGTGGCTAGCAAGGAAAGAGTAGAATATATTTGCTGTCAAGCTGCTAACTTAGTATTGCAAGCCAGCACTCCTCTTCCTTTGTGGCTTAGTGATACAAAGTAGACTTACTAGCTTGTCCTTTTCTAGTCTATGAATAGAGGGAAGAATATGATCTTGCATGAGATAGCGTTGCATTTTAACTGTTGCACTCTCATTGCAGAGAATCCCATCCCTGGTTGGCTCTAGGTGTAATTTTTTTCGTTTCATCATCAGCTTGTCAAGCTATATTCAGCTTTTCTTATGCTGGTATCCTCTGTCAAGCCAGCTTTTGGCAGCAGGAGCTTCTGTTCCTCCCAAAGAGTTCTAGTGTGGCTAGAGAGAGAGCAGGTGCTGCAATATTGTGGTGGGTGCAAGATTTCATTAGGCCAGCTTAACAAGTTGTTTATTTTTCCCTTTAGTTCAGTTTAAGATCCTGGATAGAAAATATGAACTTGTATTCAAGCTGAAGAAGCTGAAGGGAAAGCTGAAGTCTGAATGAGACTTTCATATTTGGGGGACCAGGGAGGAAGGAGAAGCAAAGTAGAAAGTTTGCAATTTTGTTCTAAAAGGAATTGTTAATTATTGTTTTTTTACAATGGCTTTCATTAAGCATATATGGAAATGTGTTGCATTTTGAATGGAAGAAAAAAAATGGGGTTTGAACAAACAGCATAGTAGCTACAGTTACTTTCTACCTCTCTTAGCTTGATGTCATGAACATCTTGATGTCAGAAGGCATCCTGGAAATGCTGAGTAATTATTGTGTAATATTCCTGTGGGTCTTTTGTACATTTATATATCTATTTGTGTCTTTATCTCACAGGTGCGGGCACTGCAAGCAGTTTGCTCCTGAATATGAAAAGATTGCCAAAACTCTGAAGGAAAATGACCCTCCTATTCCAGTTGCCAAAGTAGATGCTACTGCATCCACTTCACTAGCAAGTCGTTTTGATGTCAGTGGCTACCCAACCATCAAAATCTTGAAAAAAGGCCAACCTGTTGACTACGATGGTTCTCGGACAGAAGATGGTAAGCAACAGTCCTTTCCAATTCTTTGTAAGAAAGCAGATTAGTGTATGGTCTTGCTTCATAATGTGACTATTTTGAAGGACTGTAATCTTAATTTATTTTAAGCAGAATAATATTACAAAGGCTGAAGTTTTGCTTGCCTTCTCAACTGTCTGTGTGTTAGACGACAATTTTGCAGGAAGTGGGTAGTGCTGTTACTTACGAAAGGTTTTCAGAAGAAGTAGCCACGTGCTTGCCAAAGGACCAGCTAGTAAGAAACATCTGGTCTATATATGGATTTTATATAAGACCACTTGTTTCTTGCTTAATGAATGTGGCCATCTTCAGTCAGAGAGGAAAAACTACATTTTCTAGCTGTTTTGACATGGAATCTATGTGCTGTGGTGCTGCAAAGTACTTCTTGGCAATATCAACGATGAAATAAAGCATAAAAGAGTTCAATTAAGAAAGTGTTCTTTTTTGACATGTAAGTTTTGGTCTAAGGCCATGCTTGTCACTCTGATTTTAAATTCTTGATACTAACTCTTGCATTCCCAATTGCTAATTGGGCTTTTGAACTTTATTTCAGCAATTGTGGCCAAAGTCAAGGAGGTTTCTGATCCCAGTTGGAACCCTCCACCAGAAGCTACCCTGGTATTGACCCAGGATAATTTTGATGACATCGTGAGTAGTGCTGACATAATCCTGGTGGAGTTCTATGCTCCATGGTAAGCAAGAAGGCAGTCACCTATACTTTCCTAGGACAGCTCACATAAACACGCTTGGTAAACCTATTTTCAGTTGTTATGGCTCTTTTTAAAAAAGCTTGCCTTGTGCAGGTATGCGTAGCTCTGGTGTACCTTGGTTCTAATCTAGATCTAGGTTCACATGACAAATCACTTGAAGACTTGACAGGATCTGTTGCTCAACAAGGGGTGGTCTTCAAAACTTCACTGAAGATTCTCATTTAGTATTTTGGAAACACGTTGCGAGATACTGAAAACCAAACGGAGTTTAAAAATTAAACCTTTAAAAATTAAGCTGCCTATACTAATGTGGGGCCAGCCAGAGTCTGTCTTCTGCTTGGACAGACAATTCTTACTAGACTTCAGTGTCTTCTGTAGCTTGAATAATCCCATTTCTGCTTTCTCCATTCTGGAGTATATAACCTTTCCAATTCAGAGGTAGAAGGTACGTAGCAGGACTCACATCTTGTAAAAACTGCCCTCCTCCCTACTTTATTAGGTGTGGACACTGCAAAAGACTTGCTCCAGAATATGAGAAGGCTGCCCAAGAGCTCAGCAAGCGCACACCTCCTATTCCTCTGGCTAAAGTTGATGCCATTGCTGAAACTGAGCTTGCCAAGAAGTTTGATGTTACTGGCTACCCAACTCTGAAAATTTTCCGCAAAGGCAAACCTTATGACTACAGTGGTCCACGGGAAAAATACGGTACTGCAACTTCTGCTTTTTTTTATTTTGTGAGGGCTTGACCAGAAATGTTTTGATATGTTTATAGAACTTGCATTCTTGTTAATATCACAGCAGTGGTATTTAGGGAAAGATGAAAAACTGTGCTTTCATAGCTACATTGGACAGCAGGATAAATTTTTTCTCTAGGCTTTGATGTCTTATGGTGGTACTATAAGCTTTTAATATAAGTTAATGTAAGTTAAATACTCATGGTGAAGCAGTGGCAATACAAGTAAATGGGTAACCTTTCATTTCACTGATATGTAGCATAAGGGCCAGCAAAGTGCTCAATATTAGGGAAGACTTAAGATAGAACTTTGGCTTATAGCAGTCAGGAGATGGTGAAACGTCTAGAATGTTCAAGGTTTACTTGAAAGATCAGTGTATATTCATAGAACTTGTGCTTGATCACCTCTTCTGAAAGCAACCTGAAAGAGAACATCCAGCGATACAGTTTCAAAAACTTGAACTGAGGTCTTGCTGATTTAGTCTTTTAGTTACTTGGGGAGGGCTGCACAGAAGGAAAGGTGTCCATGAGAAATGTGGTATTAAACAAGGTCATACAGGGAATGCGTGAACCTTTCAGTTCAATAAATGTTCTAAGCCACTTCTTGGGTATATGCTTGCCTCACAGGTATTGTTGAATACATGGCTGAACAGGCTGGTCCTCCATCCAAACAGATTCAAGCAACCAAGCAGGTACAGGAATTTCTGAGGGATGGGGATGATGTCATCATCATTGGTGTCTTTAGCGGAGAGAATGACAAAGCCTACCAGCTCTATCAGGAAGCAGGTAAAGAACATTTTAAATATTAGTGTTTTGTTGAGAATCTGTTTACGACTGTAGGCACGAATAGATTCTTAATTTGTGCTCTTGGTTCAGTGTGAGAAGGTAGAGAGGAATGAGAGGAAAAAGATGGAACAAGCTTACACTACATTTTGAGGCTATAATTGAAGTATGAGCCAGTCACAGGAGGTACCACCTCTTGGTACTGTGTCTGTAAAAACATGCAAACTAGAAAGGACAGAAAATTCTAGCTGAGGAGCAAATCACAACTTCTTGGCTTTAACCCTTTTGCCATCTGCTGTTGTTCCATATCTGACAGTTCCAGAGGCTGGGCTCTGCCAAACTTGTATGGAGCCTGGAGAAAGAATACACCTCTGGATCAGTTTAGCTACATTCCTGGTATTGTTAATTCTTAAAAGTGTCCTTGATGTGACAAAATGACAGTTCATTAACAATAATATGCTACCACACAGAAAAGGCTAAGCCCTTGAAGTGCTTGGTCCCTGTGTTTCACATGATCAGACTTCTAACAGCCACTCTTGGTTTCTGTTAGAACCTTGAAGAACAGTATGGGCAATTTTTGCCTTGGTTCCTGGGGTTGCAGTCATTTATAGTTGGTTTAGGAGCTGATATGGTTGCTACAGTGTGGCAAGAGATTGAATTCCAGGCTGCCCCAAAGCAAATAGATAAAAGTTGTGAGATCCTTTCCTGCTCTGCTTTTTGTTATGTGGAAAGAAGCAAAGAAGAGTGATAAACAAATGGCTGTTTCACTGTATGTGTTTTGGAAGCTGTTCAACGTTTTTGAATATGTACAATAACTCCCCAGGGAGATGGGCTGTTGAAGAGTATTCAGATAGCGCTATGTGAATAGCATGTATTTTTGCATGCTTCTCACCTCTGGATGAGAGCTGTTCACCAAGACTGGGTGTCTCTGTGTTCCACTGAGAATGGGAAGAGAGTTTCCTTCCAGTGCCATCTCAAGATTTCAGTCAGAGGCTGTCAGTTCACTCCCTGATGACTTTTCCTTCTCCCTAACCTTAATCTTTCAGCTAATGGTTTAAGAGAGGATTACAAGTTCCACCACACCTTCAGCAATGAAATTGCAAAACTGTTGAAAGCATCTCCAGGAAAACTGATTTTCATGCAGCCAGAAAAATTTCAGTCAAAGCATGAGCCCAAGATGCATGTTTTGGATCTTAAAGTAAGTAGCTGTTAAAAGCTAGAACATTTGTGCACATACTGAAGATTCTCTTTCTTGGCATGTATTTGCAGTTGCCATCTTGCTGTTTGAATTCACTAGTTATTTGAGGCAACCTGCTTGTCTCCTGAAATTGCATTGGTTAGTTCAAGAAAGCTTTATAAAATAAACCCAGGGGCTATATATTAAAAAATAAATTTACCGTTACAATATTTTGGGGTTTTACCATTATAAGTATTTACCATTACAGTATTCAGTTTAAGGGTAGAATAAGAAATTATCTTTAGGACTCAAGGCTTTTAATAACATGGCAGCAGCACTGTTTATAACATGCCCCTCTTTCTCATTCATGTGTGCATCCATGTTAATTTTCAGTAGCATGTAACAGAATTGTCATTTAAATTAAGTTGTCTGAGCTTTATCCCAATTTTTTTAAGCAGGACTCTGCAGATGGATCAGAGATTAAAGAGCATGTGCTAAAACATGCTTTGCCTCTAGTTGGTCATCGCAAGCCTTCCAATGATGCTAAAAGATATGCTAAGCGTCCTCTAGTTGTTGTATATTATTCTGTAGACTTTGGTTTCGACTATCGTGTTGGTAAGTTAGCTAAGATTACCGTCTCCATTTTTGAAGGAAGCAAGCAATAAGTAACGAGAAATTATAAATCTTCCATTTTTCCAGCTACCCAGTTCTGGAGAGGCAAAGTCCTGGAAGTGGCCAAAGACTTCCCTGAATATGTGTTTGCTATTTCTGATGAGGAAGACTATTCTTCTGAAATAAAAGATTTGGGCCTACTTGAGAGTGGAGAGGATGTCAATGTTGCCATTCTGGATGAAGGTGGCAAGAAGTATGCCATGGAGCCAGAAGAGTTTGACTCTGATGTACTCAGGCAATTTGTGCTGGCATTTAAAAAAGGTACAGTTTTTGAAATAGAAGTCTCTAAGCCATTTGGTTTGTTTTCCCTTCCAAGAGTTTTTCCTGAAACAGTGACTGCAGTGAAGTACATGCAGCCTTACGTGCTTGTTTAAATGCTTAAAGCTTGTTCCATGCCTTATATTGTTTTAATCTCAGTTCATTAACTTTGCCTGAACTATTCTCACACTGAGCATGTTTGGCAAGCCTAAAATGTTTTTGTAGCTTTGAAGTGTGAGCCAATCATTCATATTTGGAACTAGTGTAATAAATTACTATCTAACACATTGTGGATGGACAGCCGTAAAAAGATATAGAAAGGTTCTAGGAAATTGTGAAACAAATTGTTGCCCATATTTTGTAAGATTATTAAGCTAAAACATCATCAGCAGGCTTACCTGTGTTTATTGTAGAGGTTGTTCTTGCAGAGTTTCTTCATTTCCTGGTGTAATGCATTTTTCTTGGTGGGAGGGTGTACTTCTGCCCTTTATTCCTGGGGGCATCATAAGGATTGCTTTTACTGTATTCTAACAATGGTGTGTGTTTTGCTTCTTTCTAGGAAAACTGAAGCCTATTGTGAAGTCCCAGCCAGTGCCAAAAAATAATAAAGGACCTGTGAAAGTGGTAGTGGGCAAAACTTTTGATACTATAGTAATGGATCCAAAGAATGATGTTCTCATAGAGTTCTATGCCCCGTGGTGTGGACACTGCAAGAAACTAGAACCAGTGTATACCGAGCTAGGAAAAAAATACAAGAATGAGAAAAATCTAGTCATAGCCAAGATGGATGCTACTGCTAATGATGTGACGAGTGACCACTACAAAGTAGAGGGATTCCCCACTATCTACTTTGCTCCAAGGGAGAAGAAGAACAACCCTATTAAATTTGAAGGCGGGGACAGAGATTTAGAGCATTTGAGCAAATTTATAGAGGAGCATGCAACAAAACTCTCTAGAACAAAACAAGAGCTTTAGATAATATGAGGGTGGTGAAGAAAAATCACTTGTACATTGTAGTTAAGGGCGAGTTACTGACAACTTTGAGAGAAGAATAAGCAGTTTGAGCAACAAAATTCCTGAGAAGTAAAGTTTCCTATTGCAGTATCTTTTTTTTTTTATATGGCATAAAAGTTTTTCTGGACACTGAATTTCTCTTATTCAAAAGTCATACACTAGTTATGGTTTTGGTCTTTGGAGAAAAATACATCCTTTATTTTTTTTGACTATTCTGAGCTTGATCATTTTACTCCAGTGCAACTGTTTTTTAATGTAAAAGGTATTACGAAAAAGAGAGAACCAGATCTCTCTGCCAAACAGATTTGTCTTACTTGTTGGTGTGGTTATTGGGGGGAACAGTGTTTTGAGCCAGTCTCCTGTTTTATTTCTCTATACCTATTGATTTGACTATTTCACTGTATTATTTGCTGAGGGTAAGAATGGGAGTTTTCTAAAGCATCAGTGAATTATTTGGTGCTATTGAGTTTTACGACTTACTAAATGTGCTTCTAGAGCTGGCTTTTTTTGCTTTGTTCCTCTCTGTAGAGAGGGATGTTAAAATAGCAAGTTTTCTAATGTACATTTCTTTACTAGTCCATATGGACTCATTTATATCTTAGTCTTCCCATGTATGTTTTGGAGTTATTGGAGTGCAGCAGAAGCATCTAGTTGGGTGGTGATACTTGGATTCTGGTGTCAAGTCTGTTATTGTTTCCTTTCCTTTTGCAGAGAGGAAAGTGTTTGCTAGTAGATTGTTCTTTGATGAAGCAGATCAGTACCTTCTGATGGACTGTTACTGCAGTGGCAGTTACTGCAGGTACAAAGGATGATCACATTTACTCTGTGCTCCACTTGGCAGTATGTGTGTTTGAGAGTGGATTTTGATGTTGAATGCCCTAATACAGTTTAGTCCATACATCTATGGGCCAGTGCTTCAGAAGCACTGTCTGCCTCAGAGCTGTGATGCTGCCATGTATGTGACTTGAGTATCACTGAGGCAGTTTTAATACATATTTCATTCTACAGGTAGTGCTTCCAAGTGTTTCTGTTTTACTACTTTTCAATTCTTTGGAGGGTGTGCAAATCTAAAACCACCACCCAGCCTTTTTTTGTTTGGGGACTTAGTCTTGTGGTTAGCAAGGGTTAAATCCATGTCCAGTAAGTTGCTGTTAAGGTATAGTCTAAGGACCTGAAAGGGCCTTCAAGGAGATAAACCTTACCCTTTCTGATGTACCTCCCTGGTGCCTTTACCAGAGTACTGTTCCTGACTGTTAGCAACCTACATAACAAAGTGTGGCTATTGAACTGTTCTTACAAAGGTTTTGCATGAAGGCTGTCTCTTAATTAACAATTTATCTGAAGCTACTTAAAAAAGCTTACCAGCAGATTATGAAGTGAATTGTATCAAATCTCCATGGAGTGCTGGGGTGTGCTTGAATGCAGTTCAGCTCCTGTTGCTTATCAGCAAAAAGTGGGAAGTGATAAGCAACTATACAGGATCAGATCTCTTGACACTTTGTGGTAAAGCAGTGCAATCATTCATTTGAGGCCCTGCCATTGCCAGTCTCCTCTTTTGTGACAGAGCTTTTTTTCTTCTGTCCTTAAGTGTACAGGTATGTGTTAAGCTTAGGCAGTATTTCACCTCCAAGACACCAAGTGTGTTATCTTTCCATCACTTGTTCTTTTCTGTTTCCAGCTTTTCTGTAGAGCCTTCAAAAGCCATGGTCTGTGATAAATGCATGGAGGCCACAGGGCCAAGATCAGACTTAGCTGAATATCAGCTTATATTAGAGGTGACTTTCTTCAGCTTTAGAAGGTATCCATCAGACAAGTAGTGAGCTCTGTCCTGCCTGCATGTTGAGATCAACTCAAGTTTAATAATCAAACAAGTAGGCACTGACTTTCTAAATCACTTCTTAAACATAGTTACATCCCTAAGCAAATGCCTCGCTAGGGAGGGAGGGAACTAAATTGCTCTTGCTTATTAGTTGCAGGTTTGTAAGCATTTATTCCAAAACAGATGTCATCTAACCAACAGGAGTACATGAGTAAATACGGAACATGTAGATGGGAGGGTATGAAGTCCCCTATTGGTGGGGACTATAGTCTGGGCTGAAGCTCCATGCTTTCCAAGCCAGTGTCTAAATGGAGCATAAGATTCTCACCCGCCTTCTTTCAGGTGCTAACTGATTTTCCTTGGTTTTCACTTCTTAGGAAAAAAAATAAGGCATGCAGTGCAGAAGAACAAGGAAGTTTACCTCACTTCTTGTTACCTACAGCTGCATGAGAAAATGGCATCATTTCTAGTTATAGTTCCAGATGGAAGAAAGCCTGCAGTTTATGCTTCAGCACAGGACTAATTTGTGGCAATAGTAGTACCTAGCCTGGCCTGTTGTAAATATCTCCCCCCCCACACATTCTCTAGAAAACAAAAACACTTCTGTAAACCGTAGTACATTCTTAAGTAGTCAGACTTGGGACTTCTTCAAGGCTGTATCTTTCCCTTCCAGGGCCAAGGACTAAGGTAAGCAGCAACTCTAGCACAGCCAGTGAGGACTGAGTTTTTTCATACTCAAAGAGATTGTTAACAGTAGAGGGCCAGGTCTTTTTATAGTCAAGGTTATTATTTGGTTTCTACTTTAAACAATTTTGTACTTCAAAAATGTTAAATTATTGTGATGCCTGGATATGACCCAAGATTGGACTAGTGGCATGCAAGCAAGGCACTGCAGAGCTGAAGACTACACACAGTTTCTCTGTCCTCTTGTACATGAGGCTGTGTGTTCAGGAAAATGGGCTTCTAAAAGTGGGACATGAGTAAGAATATTTGATGTACCTTCAAGGCTTTTCAAAAAGTATCATGCTCAAAGTCAAGTCATCAAACTTGTGTGTAATTTCTTTTGTGGCAGGCAAGGGAAACCACTACAAGCTGTCCATGCTACAGAAGGTTTTTTGTTCACAGCCTGCATGGGTAATTCACAAGGATCAGAGGACCAAGTACTGTAGTCTGTACACTGAGTCCTTGAATGTAGGTTAAGGAGTACTTCACGCACTGTGCAAACTACTTAATCCACTTAGTCAAACTGGTATGGTGTCTTGAATTTGTTAAGCAGTTTGGCTTTGGTTTGCTGTGCTCCAGTATTCAGTGCAGAATGGGGATCTGTGAGCAACCCTAACCAGAGGCACTTAAATGCTGGAGCATCTTACCTTAGTTGCCAGGCATTTCTGGGACTTCAGCTAGTAGTGCTGCACAGTTTGAAGTATGGACATGTTGCAGCCGATGGTTAGGGGAGGGCTTCTAATTACCAACTACTGCAAAGCTTGTCCTGCCTGGACCCATGAAGCCGTGCAGCCACAGGCAGAGAAAATGTTTTCCCTGCATGTGCTACCTGTATCAAGACCTCTGTGCCCAGAATCCCACAAAACTCACAATGCAGCTTCTTTTTCTTTCAACTTCCTTAGAGGTTTTCTGTGCTGAAGCTGGTTCCTTTAGGCATGGCTGTGAATGTTCTCAGAGGCCATGGACTGATGTCACACAAATGTTTGTTGTGGTGGGAGTTTCTGTGCCATGAACAGCTGGTTTTATAGGAAGCCACTGTATTGTTATCTAGCAGTTGTTTCCTGCACAATTCCTAAATGTCTGGGCAAGCTCTGTACGCACCATGAAATCTAAAATGTCTTTGCAGAGTCTGGGTGAGACTGCTTGGTTCTGGAAGGACAGGGTTATTCTGTTTTAAAGTGAAGAAGAAATCTGCTCTGAATTACCATGAATCCTTACACTAGAAAGGTAGAAGTTTCAAAAATACTGCTTGTTCAAATCCCAAGCTGTGTGTGACTTGATTAGCATAAAAGTAAGGGGATAAAGCTATATTTAACCCAGTCATGCAAACAAAACCCTTATCTCCATCGGTAACCAAATCCTCTGATGGATTTCCATATGCTGGGTTTTGAACAGTCAGTTGTTTCTTCATAGTGAAAGCTGACACTTGTCAGCTTGCTCATGGTTAATGCTCTCATACTTGCTTTGTCCAAGTTACAGTAGTTAATTGAAATTTAGTATGTTTTGCCTTTACAGTAGGGGAGCTCAGCAACACAGCCTGGTAAATTGCTGCTTAGAATGATAGAATCAGAGTAAAGAAAAATACAGCAGAAGGGTAGGTTCAGATGGAAAGCAAATGATAACCCAAATTTCTGTAACACATCAAGGCTAGACCAGACCATTTGCTTACCTATTTTGATTGCTTTACATACTGGGTCACAAGTTTTCAGCTGTTTACTTTCTACATTCAACCTGGTAACTTGCATTTAACCTATGTACCTGTTCCAAAAAACAAACAAACAAAAAAACGGATCCAACAGAACACACACCTCGGCTAAGCACTGATTTCTGAAACACAGAATGTGACAGGTACATTGAGCTTTGTTCAAGAGCCTTTCAACAATCCAAGGGAGCAGTAATAGATAGAGCACATAATTACAGCACCTTAGAGAGGTGTTTATTGGTGTATTAACCATTCCATTGAAATGCAAAATGCAGGTGGCATTACTTTCCTACCTCTTTTATTTTTCTGAGAGATCACATTCAATGTTCAAATTTGGACAAACCCGACAGTCTTTAAATAGAAAAGCTACATTTTAAATTAAAAAAAGGTCTCCGGGCTCTTTTTCATTCTTTCACTTCCAAGATGTACCAGAAGTATTAATGATATCCACAAATAATGCTGTGTTCTATAGCAACACAGAAGTGGTTTTAAGGATCAGTCTTTCTTTGATCAGAGTTACAGGTCAACAGCTTCAGTGGTATGAGTAGTTCAGTGTTCGGGTGTTTTTTTTCCTAACAATATAGTCTTTTTTGATGAGAACTGTAGGAATGGTCAACCTTCATCAGACATCTAGTACTTAAACCACCTCAGCCTGAGAGGATCCCCTTGAACTATGAATAAGTCATCCTCTTGCCTATGAAATGTTGCAGTTCGAAATGCCAGACCTAACTTGCTGATGGAAAACATCCTGCTTGGAAAGGAAAGAGGAAATTATGATAACTTATAACAACCCCCATGTGTAACCATGAATAACAGGCAGTACCAGGCAATACAGCTATGTATGTACACCTGTGTATGCCCCTAACAAATACAGATAAGTAACTATGTAAGTACAAGAAAATCTGGGAAAATACTGTATCTTTAAATGTATCAGCTCAGTCCAAGAATAAGATGTTCTAGTGGGGAACTGCAGACCTTGAATTACATGGACTTAATAAAACAAACAACAACAAAAAAAAAACCCAACCAACCAAACAAAAAAACTTGGTTTGATTCAAACCTTGCTTGTTTTCAGCTAGCTGAAATCAGTAACTTAGGCTACACATTTTAAATGGTGACAAGAGAATGAGCACTGGCTGACTTGAGAGGCGCACCTCTAATATGCAAAGAAACTTAACAGCTAAATTTAGTTGCTTTATAGAGTTTGACTTCAGAGGCACTATCAAATGCATTCACACTATAGGATTCATTTGCTTGCCAGAAGAAAAAAAATTACTATATTGGTCCATGGTGTCTGCTAAATTTCCTTTCTTCTAGGTGAATTTGTTTGTCTTCTGTTTCATAAACTGAACCCAGTGTTAATTAACCTTTGGAATAAGAAAGATATATACAGCACTGTGGTGGGAATAAAGTTTTCCTTATTCCAAGTCATGATTTATTAAATCCAGTAAAAGACTCAATACCTAAACATTAGGTGACTGGTCCCCGCAATGGGACGTGAGGTCTGAAGTTTAGTATCTGGAATACACCCGCAGGGAAGAAGTCCTCCAGGACTGGGAAAATTAAGCACCTCAGACAGGATCCAAAGCAAACAAGGTAGTGAGTAAGGATCAAGCAAGCTCCAGCCAGCATGAGATGCTGAGGGAAAGGGCATAAAACCCACTCTCTTTCTGTCTTTCTTAGGCAGATGTATTGAGTCTGTTGTGATCCTCAGCATAAAACTCCCTCTGGAAAGCAGGCGACCAATATTGCATTAAATAATTTCTCCTTAAGCAGGAGATGTGACCTTTGATGTTTTCGTAACAGTGGTTATCTCACCTGTCCATGGGCAAGGAGTCATCTTCCCATTCTTAAAAATACTCATATGGACATCTTTTGAGATGATGTACTAGGCCTTTACCTATCAGAAATAGCTAGGTTGTCCCTTTTTCTGCATCTGTTAAGAGAAAATAAAATTTGTTAAGAGAAAGAAAACAAAACTTGACCAGATAATTGATGGGGAGGATCATCTTACTGATCTTGTTTGTAAGGCATACAGGTCCTTCTAGCTTAGAAGGACTAGACTTGAATCTGACCTGTATTATGCTGGTTCAAGGCTGCCCAAGAGGCAATGACTTGGCTGCTAGTCTTGGTGCATGGGGTTGCTGTTCCCAGCCCACCCACTTTGTAGCTTAGGAAAAGCTGGAGGGTGCAGCCCCTTCCTCCTCCAAGCAAGTGGGAGGAAAGGGGGTTTTGAGAATTACTGCTCTGTGCCACTTGCTTTGAGGGAGGGAGTTCTTTAAGGAAAGAGTTGTACGGGGCAAGGAGGTATGGAGCTGAAGGCATGAAAAAGGAAAAACTGGTGGAAAGGAACAGAGCACTAGTGATAAGGGAAACAAGGTGGGATGAGGAAACTAAGGTGGAAAAGTTAATTACTTAAGTAGTTATTTTAAACTTTCCTTCTTTTAACAGCTACCTTTTCTCCCTATATGCCAAAACTACTGATTACATTTCATTTGCTAGACCCATACCCCTCATGATTTGAGACGTACCAACAGACTAAATTTACCTTTATAAAGGCTGCAGTGTGCTCTGAAACTCCTTGTATCTGACCAGATACACTTTCAAAAGTGAAGTTCTTATACTACTTCTCAGAAGTACTTGGCAATATTTGTGATTGTCCTAATGAAATAGTATGCATTTATAAAATGTGTTTGCATTCATAAAGAGTTAGTTTTCAAAACTAAGTTAACTACTTCAGATATTTCCATTACTTCAAACTTAGAAAGAAAAAAAAAAAGTTTTCTCTTTTTCTCTGTGTTGTCTAACCTTTCCCCAAACCACCCTCGCCTTTTATATTCCCTGAATCCCTCAGTTGTTGGCACTCCTGAGGTCACCACACTGTCTGAGCTCAGATTTTGAATTGGCCCTTTCCACAAAAACTCAGGTTTTCTTCTAACATACATGAACCTGATAAAATCTTGCGTTCCCCCTGGAGCTCTAAAATCCCACAATTTCTGACTCATTAAACCCCCTTACTTGCACGAGAGACAGACTTTACACTGGCACTATGCTGTTGATTTGCTTCTGAGTCTTCCCTATGTGCAGCCCTGAGTAAAGGGGTGCAAAAGCCCACAGGTGTTTTAGTTCATACAGCTAAAGGAAGGCCAGTCAGTGGCTGCAAGAAGTGCGTGGAGCTTTCATGGCAGAGAAATTCTCCATCCTCTCTGCCACCCTGATCCCCAGACAGAGACAGGCGGGAGCAATGCTGGCTGCTGTGCTCACTCAGTAATCCCGACACACTGTTTAGGTGCCATAAAGTGCAGTTAGGCTTTTTATGTAGCAAATTATGTTTGTCTCAAAGGGTCATCTCTGTCAGGAGCACCTTGTGCTTTCGGCATGTCACTAAACTAATATAAACAGATTATGTTCTGTTCTCCAGAGGTTGCAGGTAATGCCTTGCAATCATCCACTGAGAATTTGGAAGTGTGGATACTGAAGTACCAGGTATTTGATTCTTGTTGGTTTAAAAACTTCCGTTTCCTTTTGCGGGTGCTTTTCCTTAAATCTCAGACAAGAGACTGGCGGTCGGAAGACTTTCTGGGCCGTGATTAAGGTGCAAAAGACTAGTCAAGTGCAGTAGTGGGAAAGGGGGGGGTAAGAGAGAACAAGATCAATCTGTAACTGACTGTGAACAATCGATTGCGATAAACCACTACCTTCGGACCAGCCGAACACCAGCTTCGCCACAAAGCAATTTATACCTCTCCCATCAAAATGCCTCTAATGTTGTGGCTAGTCGCACAACGGGGACTCAAGTCTTCCCTAGAAGTGTATCTAGGTCTCTACTCCCATCTGCGCCATGAAAGCCACAATTACAAGGAACACCTTGAAGTACAACAGCGAAATTCCGACATCCTCCCTCCAGGTGGCCCCACTGCATTCTGGGAACGACATTATGCAAATCTGGAGGCTGCTCTCAACACCACTTCCCGATCCCCCTCTATCGCCGGCAGCGTTTCTCGTTTTTCATTACGTCTCGGAATTATTTTTTTTTTCCATGACCCTTATAAGAACGGGAGGGTTTTTTTCAAGTTTTCTTCATAAAATTAAGCTTCAAGTGTTATGCTTGGGTACGCTCAGAATTGCTGCTTGTTTGCCTATTCTGTCATTAGCATATTTTAATGGCTTCTATAGATGGAATTGCAAAAAATAATGACATATCTACCAGCTGAGTGGGAAGCTATGTCCAGCTGGAAGAAGGGAGCTCCTAGGCACCCTGACAGAGGGAAGTTTCACAGTTTCCAGAAAATATATTAAAAATTTTTTAAAAAGCCAGTGTACATGCTTCAAATATGGGAAGAGCTCCCATCAGCACCGTCCAATACCTGAAGTTTGCATTAGCTCACTGAGGATCTTAATGGGCACTGGAGGTAGCCCAAGGTGAGTAGCAGGAGCACATGCTTAGGACAAGTCAGCTATGGCACCACCATACCTGCCAGAAGCAAGATGTTAGATCTGCTCAGCTGCAGAAAGGAACTTCATGTCTAAGAGCCTCCCTAATTTTCAGGTTTTTCTGCATATAACAAAGATATGAATAAGCACTGATTCATAGAGCTTACTTTGGCCAAGGCTTCACTCCCTTTTCTCAAGAAGGCTGCTTTTGCTGTGGGAATACAGCCTACCTCTTCTGCTTGGGGAGCCGCAGCTATGTTCTCTCCTTCCACAAGTGGAATCAACCAGTAGTCAGTCTCTCTTATTGCTACCTTTTTCCTTCCCCACAGGCCCATGATTATTGCAGGAAGCTAAGTTTTCCTGGACTTGGAGGGCTTCTCTTGGATTTTGGTTCTTTAACCTCCCACACAGACAGGAGGAGACTTAACTTCCTATGCCTCACCCATTGCTGTGCTTTCGTTCTCCTCCTTGTCCCTTCTCAGAACGATGGTGGTAGGTGCTCTTTTCCTGATTATGTCTGCCACTTGCTATTGCAGTGGAAGCTATTGAGAGAAGCCCTTGTGACAGTGTGAGTCTGATGGAGCAGATTGTTAAAAAAACCTAGTGACTGCTGTGGATCTGGAGTGACCCATGATCATAGTAACATGAGATAGGCAAAACTGACTGTAACAGGAAAGGAAACTCATCACTCTATAAAAAGCCAGCTTTCAGAAGAGCTGTGTATTACACAAAGAAATCAGCTAGATGAACTCTTCTAGCAGCAGTTAAAACCTGAAACGCAGAAGATGGTAACGCAGAGAAATCCTTCAAGGGCTACACTTACCATGCTTGGTATATATGTGCTTGCATAATCACATGATAAATGTTCCTTGTTTTCCTTGAATGCTCACTTTCTGTACTGCTGAAAATACCCACCTGTGGAGAAGAGATGCAGTAAAAGGGTAGGATTAGCAAAGGATAGGTGCTTAATGGTTTGGATTACTGGTAGCAAGGTTTGACTTTTTGTTTTGAAGCAAGAGCTGCAGCATTATTAGCTACCCAAAACTTAAATCTTCATATCTGATCTTCATCTTACATTGTTGCTGCATGGTCTGCAATTACATATGGTCACAGATGAACAATGAGATACTAAGATCCTACACTTTTGTATCAGTTTAGTTTTTCTTCTTTTAAAGCTTTATTATATATCATCACAAATTGAGTAAGTTCTGGTCTGTTCTATTTAGCTTGTGTTTCTTTTTTACTCGCTTATTAGAGGATCATGGACTTGGATCTTTACCTGAACAGCTTTCTCTTCTGGAACCAGTTACAAGAACACAAGTCAGGTCTGACTAGTTGCCTACTGCTCTCTACAGTGAGAGCTCTCTACAACAGCAGAAAGTATTGGAAACTATTTGGAGTCCACAGTGCCATTCACTGTGGCTAGAGAAATTTTCACAAAAAAAAAAAAAAAAAAAAAAAAAAAAAAAAAAGTTTTCGAATTATTTTTACTGTTTTGCTTCTGATTTTTTTTTCTCATGGGACTGTTTCAGTGTAGTATAGCTGCATTATTCCAGCTAGCATGTGAATAGACTTCCAATTTATTTTATTTTTATACTTGCTGATACTTCCATAACTGTAAACCAGTTTTGCTTTATTAACACCTGTTATTTACATGTAAAAAGCATTCGTCTTAACAAAACCAGCATTCCCTCTGACAGACAACAGTTTAAAACAGGCAAGAGAGACTTGCTTGCAAGATCTGTAAGGCAGAGATTTAACACCTTCCCATTTAAGTCAGCTCCAATCCTTGGATTATTCACAGGTCTAGAATGGTGACAGGGAATATTACACACTTAACCACAGTGCATTCTTAAAGCATGTCTCCTTTAGATGTTTAACTTGCCACTGTTTTAAGTTGGTGTGGAACAACTTAAATTATAGGTATGTATTTTCAAGACAACAGAGAAAATTATTTCATGTGACACTGTTAAGAGCACTTCCTTCTGAGCCCAAGGAAGACTTGGGTATCCCCTGGTCAGGGTTTCAGTCCAGCATCACAATGAAAACAATTCATGTTTTCTGGGATGGAAAAAATTGTGAAATATGTGGGATCACATAACATGTCTCTTTTTCTTGCATATCTTCCATACATTTTAGAGCTTGGTAAATCTCTCTCATTGGGAATTAATTAAAGTAACTTTATTTAGCCACTGTAGACTATAGGAATTTGTATATTCAGAGCCTTCTAACACCTTCCCCATGCTTGCTCATAGAATAGCTCAGCTTTTTCAGTGGAGGTAATGTTTTAGCATATTTGCAAGTATTACTTTCTACACTAAGCATCCAAGCCAATACTTACAGAATTCAGTTTAAACAACAAAACAAACTTCTAGTGAAAGGATAACTTTGCCTAGAAAGTACCATGTCCAACTGCACTTTGAACTATTCTGTTCAAAATGTTTGTTTTACCTTAATGAGAGAATCCGTTAGCCTTATGTAATTTTCCTAGCACGCAGCTAAAAGAAACTGAATAAATTTCACAAGAAACTTGGTCATACAAGAGATTATTTTATGTATTTTTGTTTACCACAGTTGTGTCTTACGGGTTTATGGTATAGATGTTGTGGCCAAAACAATTATGCCTAAGGACTGATGTGGAGGCTAGAGAAACAAAAGTTTTCCTTTTGCATCTGATACTGGGTACAACTCCCTTCCTGCAGAGGTGTAGATAACCTTTTAGCAGAAAAGTAGCAGTGGTTCTGTGGCACAAAGACAGACTGTCCTGCAGAAGGAAAAGGCATTGTGCCTGGTGGAGCAAGCACCACACCTGGGTACAGCGTCAGGAATGCACTGAAAGCATCAGCTCTAAGGGTCTGAGGACCCTCTGAGGAGAGCTACACAAGGGTTCCCCATGGTGAATTACTGTTCTGGTAGGCTGGGTGGGCCCTGTTACAGAGCAGTAGGACTTCATGGCACTGCAAGAAAGAAGATATTTCCTTCTCTCCATGGGAAAGAACCTTCATTCGAAACCTGTCAGCTGGATACCATTTCACAAGTTCAAACTGTTATGAAGAGAATTAATTTTCTAGAAAAATAATCACACTAATTTAAGACACTTTGTGGCATTATTACTTCCAAATATAAGGTACAGTGCAAGAACTTGCTGTCCAAAATACATATTGAGCTGACAGTCCTATTTAGTAGGAATTTATCTACTGATCTATTGCTAGGGTGTAGGCCTAACTAGTATCACCCAGACCTACCCCCCTCACCTCCACTGGGGTGGGGACAGGGAGGAGGAAAATCCACCCAAAGGCTCATTAATCGAGACAAGCTTGAGGGTTTTTATTCCTCAATTACAGTAACACGCTAAAACCAGACAGATTCAACTTGGGAAGGAAAAAAACCCCTCTAATTTAATCTACAAGGAGAAAGATAAAACATAACCATACCTTAATACCCTCCTTACCCCCTTCCTTCTTCCAAATAGTTTCACTCCTGCGTCCTCCTCAGCAGCACAGGAGGACAGGGAGTGGGAGTTTAGGGTCAGTTCACCACACTTTGTTTCTGCTGCTCTTTCCTCCTCAGGGGAGAGCACTGCTCCCTCACAGGCATCCCCTGCTCCAACGCGCAGCCGTCTCACGTCTCACTCGAGCGAGTCCTTCACGAAGCCATCCGACATGACTCCCTCCCACTAAGTGCAGTCCCTCAGGAACAGACTGCTCCAGCCTGGGCTACCCAGACTCACAGCTGCTTCGGGAACCTCCTCTGGCATGGGGTCTTCTATGGCTGCAGATCCACATTTGACCCCTGTAATATATGTGTGTATTTGTGAATTCATGTTGAATAATTATTTGAATAATTATAAAGTGTTTACTAACCCAGCTTTTATAAAGTGTTTGCTAACCTAACTTTTATAAAGTATTTTGCTAACGCCATTTTGAGAGTACTAATAATATATCTGCCTTCAACATTGTGAAAGTTGCAAATATAACTGTTCTTTGTGTAACTACAAGGCTTAGGGGAACAGGAAACACAGTTTCTGTACCTTGAAAACGCTACAATGTATACCATTGTGCTAATCTAAGCTGATTTTGCTGTTCACCACATAGCATTGAAATTTATTGCTGCATTGTTACTGCTGTCTTACATAGCATTGTTTTACTGCTGGCTGCAGAGTGTTGCACAGGAAAGAGCAAAGGAGCGCATGTGCGGAATCCAAGGGTAACGAGAGGGGAGGTAGACACTGACTTCATCCAACGATCACCAGATGAGGGTCAAAAAGAGATAAAGTGGGCATGCGCCTTTGCAGGCCCGCCTCTTCCAAGAACTAATAAACATAATCCAGCCTATTCCTAGAACAGTCATGAATATGTATTAAATAGTTATGAATATGTATTAAGGTATACAAACGTATATAAACTTGCATATAAACTAAAAGATTAAACTTTACGGCGTGCGTGTGAGTGGAGCGGAGACTCTCCATGCACCCAGGGCTGTTTTGCTCATTGCAATTTCAATTTTATTAATTAAATTAAACCATTAACAGAATATTGAGTCATTTTAATTTTAATACCCCCCCTTTTGTGATGCTGCAAAGGCTGCCGCTTCACATCTTCCCATCTGTGACACTTCACAAGCTACAAATCCACATTTACCCCACCATAGTTCTTCAGGGGCTGCTCCACTATGCTCCCCCATAGGCTGCAGGGGGACAGCGGCCATCTCACCACGGGCTGCAGGGAAATCTTTGCTCAGGCACCTTTGTCTCTCCTTCTTCATTGACCAGGATGTCTTTTCTCTGGCATTAGTCTCCTACCTCCTCCTCTCCTCAGCTCCACAGGTGCTGTTTTGCAGTTTCATTTTCCCTTTCTTGAATATGTTACTTGAAGAGGCAATCCAGCTTCCCATATCTGCTTGATATTGGCCGGAGGTGGGGCCAAGTTTGGAACCAGGGAAGCTTCCAGCAGCTTCTCACAGGAGCCACCCCTGTGGGCCTCCCCCAGCTTCTAGAACACCGCTGCAATAACTCGGAACATCTAATGACTGCAGAACCAGGCACATCATCAGCAGAGCTCGGTGGTACATTTTTAGTGGACTCCCAAATACTTAAAAATTAAATGTTTAAATTTTAAAATACTCAATTTACAACAGCTTTTTTTAAAAAAAAAAATAATTAATTGCTTTGAGACTGACCTTTTCCCACGATTATTGTAATGGCATACATGTAGCTTTTACTGTTTACAGTGGTGGTCTGTTCTCAAAATTTGTGAGGTTGTGTTTGAAAAGAAGTCGGGTTGCTGAGGCTTTTTAAAGCAATGTTGACAGTGCTGTAGCTTCAGAGGTTTGGACTGAGTCACAGTGGTGACAGGTGCTGCACAAACAGCGTTAGCAGAATATTGAGCTTTCACAGCTTAATGTGACATTTAAAAAATCTCTTCCATGATTGTTAGAGGCAAAAGAAAGAGTATAGACATCAGAGGGATGTTTTTAACATTGCTTGCACCCAATAGGAAAAGACCATAGAAATTTGCATTTGCAAGAAACGAGTTTATATTGTCTTCATAGCCAAATGCCTGTGAAGCTGATCGCAACAGCAATGATGTACAAAAACAAACTTCACAACCCACAAAAGGTTATTAAGTGGTTACGTTTGCACTGGATGCAAGGGGGATCTCTCCTCCTAACTTGCTAAATGCAAGCAGATATTTATTACACAAAATTATACATATGCAATACAGAAACATGTATATGCATACAAGAAGTGAGGTTATTCAACTCATCTGTTAACATAAGTTTCCACCCATCTCCACATGCACACTGTCCCCTTGGTGGCCATGGGCAGGGGGGTCTTTTCGAGGAAGGTTCTGAGTCTTCCTCAGGGTCTCTTTTTCACCTTTGCTGAGTTGGCAGGGCTCCAGACCACAAACTGGTTTCTGCCCACTTAATGCTCAACTGTACATGGTTAGTCCCCGTTACCTGTTACAAAGATAAGTGAGATGAGTAATAGGGCTACAATATCTGGCCTTCTACATTTTAACCCGTTATTTTCTGAATCAGCAATAAAGTGGATGCAAGGAAAAGACTTAATGTCAATGACAGAAAGAAAATAACCAATATGCTGTTTATGCCTAGAGATACCTATTCAACTATGACTGCTGGTGCATTGGGATGACACCTTCCAGCAGGAGTAATGTATTGTGAGGGATGTCAGGGATTAACAGCACACTGAAATGAAAGAGGATACTGACCCTGCATGCAATTACTGTGAGGACCCTAGGGAGGATCCTGCTGGGTCTCATTTATGAGGATTTCTTTAAAAACAAGTGTGTCTGCCTAAATGATGTGGCAAGTGGGAAGGAGAAGTGCTTAGAAAACAGAATGAAGATTGGGTTTTGAAAGAGGGAAAATCAAAACTTCATGTGAAAACAAGGCAGACAAGAATTATATACTGTAAAATTTCAAAATGTTAATTACTCTGAATGCAATGCTGATAAATGCAGGTGTCTTTTCTCACACACTGGATATTACCTAGGTTTTGTTTTTTTTAAATATGTCTCCAGTAACACACATTTTACACAACACTTTTGCAGAGAGTAGCTAAGTTGGTCACAGCCTCTCTCACTGCAGACAGAGCCGGGCTGATGCTGGGCCAAAGCCAAGCATGGCCCTGCCAGCCCCATGTCATGCTGGCAGAAGGACTGTGGGGAGGCAGGTAGTGTCCAGGAATAGGGCAGGCCGCAGCCAAGACCAGGGAGGTCAAAAGCTGCAACAAGTCAGGAAAGAGAAAACAGCAGCAAGACCTGGCCATCAAAGAGCCACTGCAGGCCACTGGCAGGACAAATGAGCTGCTGGCACAAGCAGGGAGGCATGATGGTGAAAAAGGACAATGTCAAAAAAGAAGAGGATACTTCCTGCCTGTCACAGAGGTATTCCACTTCCAGTAGGCTCCCAGATGCCACTCTGCCCCTGGCAGCACCACAAGTGGGGCTGGCCCACTGAGGTATGGCTGCCTACAGCTTTGGCTGGTCAGATTAAAGCACCCAAGGGCCTGCCATGAGCATGACTCTAGGGTTTCCTTGAGGCATTTGCAAGCCCACCTCCTCCCAGAAAAAAGTCCGATGTTAAGTCAGGAACTGATCCCTAGGTAAAACATCTAACAGGACACCAGATAGACAACTGTGGGTGAACTTGAACTTGAGTGAACTTGCGGCCTCTTTGCTGGGGATGAGAGCAGGCACTGTTGGATGGGCAGCAGATTCCTGGTCAGCAGCCCAGCAGAGGTATGTCTTGCATATTAACTCTGATAATTGAATACCTAGCTCTCAGCATTATCCCTGAGGCACATATCCCTTAGGATAATGAATGGCTGTGTCATTGTGGAAGAGAGGAGAGGGCCCGTGGGTGAGGAATTTTTCAGGGCCCTGTGCTGGAGACAAAGATGAGTGCAACCACCATATTCATTGTCCAGCTTGAAAAGGGAGCACAGTTATCATCATGTTGAGTATGTGGCAAAGGGGAGATAGTGGAAAGCTACCTTTAGCCTTCATTAAGAAAAAGTTTCCACACTCTATGCTTCTCTGTGTGTAATTGAGAACTGGTAAAGAAAATCCTGAAGGAGGACCGATACATATATATATTTGATTTAAATCTATTACATTATGCAGGTTTGTACCAGTATAATTGTGTCCTTTGGGTTTATGTTGAAGTATGTGATTCTTTATTTCCAGAGATGTGCCTACAGTGCTTGTGGTGCAGTGGCACTAGATGAGCACAAATGAGATCCTCCCAACCTGTGCATGTTCAGCCTGGTGACACAGTGAAAGAGAGGTTTAGGTGATAATAGTATACAGGACAACTTTGCCTCTGCTTAGTCCACAAAAGGAACCTTTTGTTGTATGCTACAAATACAACCTTATGTTGTATTTGTAGGTTTAGAAGGCATTTATAAGGTAGACATACCTGAAAGTAAGGCAGTGGGGAAAAACCAAAGGGTCACGGAAAAAAAAAAAAAGGCAAACAGGAACAACAGCATTTTAGCCAGCAGGCTTCAATAATTGGGCAACAAATGCAGGTTTCAAATAGATGACAAATATAATAAACCTACAGGAAAATTTATCTTCAGTGGCTGAGGATATATTCCTCTCAGCACAATTAACACCTCACAGCTGACCTTAAAAAAAGCCAACCACATAGCCCCCCAGTCTAGAAAAAGGGGGCTGAGATGACTCAAGGCTGTGAGCTTCGAGCTAACACCTGTGGGAAGTAATCATCAAAGAAACGTTTGAGGCTCAGAATGACCAAAAAATAAATATCTGTCCACATTAAATTAGGGCCTCCACCTTGCTCAGTTACTGTGTTCTCTGATAATCAAATGACACATTCTCTTAAAGCACTTATAGCAGAATATTTTTGTCTTGTGTGTGAAAGTTTTAGGCAGGCATCACTTAATTTTGCTATTTACTCTTTTGAATTTTCCATGTAGTTAACCTGTGAAAAGTATCTTTCTAGTTAAAGCAAGATTTGTCAGAAACAAAACAGAAACAAAACAATTAAAGAAGAATCTCAGGTAACTCCTCTTTCTCCAGTAACACTTTCAACTTTTATTGCATAAATGTCTTTGAAGCACAGTGCCTGTGTTAATGGTAAAAATCAAGTAGCAGGTGCTAGCAGGTGCTAGCTTCTCAAAGAGAGACTGGGGAAGAACGCATATTCCATGAGGAATTGAGATTAAAAAATACATACTTGTTGCAATGTTAATTTGTTCCAGAAAAACAGAGGCTAACAAAAGCTTGTCAGTCATTAAACATGTCTAGTGGTGGAAATATTCCTGAACTTGTGCAGCTATTTCACTGCTTTATCCTGCCTGTTGAAGCCTCATGCAGTTTTTCTATAACGTCAATTGTAAAGTCATACTAAAAAATATATGCAGTGTAAAAGCAAAAGACCAGTCAAGTGCAGCAGTGGGCGTGGATAAAGAACAAAGAAATCTGTAAGTGACTGTGATCAATTAACTACAAACACCACTGCCATCGGACCAGCCGTGTTAAGCAGTAAAGAGCATAGTATTTATATCTCTACAAGTGGTGTACTAAATCAGTTATGGTGAGATTAAAAGGACTTCAGTTTTGCAAAGCAAAATGCTTGCAGTATTCTTTCTTTAAAATATTGCAGTCATATCTCTCTTAAACCGGTGTAATAATACATTTTGTGTGGCTCTTTTCCTTTAAATAATCAGAGACACTAGTGCATGATGGGTAAATTATATGCAAATAAGCAGCCTCAAACAGTAAACTGAAAATTGCTGAAGAAAAGTGCCGTTGTCTCGTTCTTTTTAAGTCGCGAAGCAAGCATTATGGATTATATCTTAATAGGGAAAGAAATATCCTCCGGTAGTCTTTATTCCTTAATAAATTAAGCATGCAGGATTTTTACGTGTCTGAGTGCTATGAGCTGTAGTTTATAATAATAATTCCCTCTGCAAGAGGGCCAGCTGGAGCAGCTCACTGTAGGCAATTCCTGCTGCACTGCTGAGTGCTGCAGATAGAGAGATAAAGAGGCCAGTAGCAAACAGGCATGGACGGGGTCTTGATCTCAGCAGCTGTTAGAAAGCTGTTAGGAAACTATCTCTTCAAGACAGAACTTGTCATCTAGGAACAAAGAATAAAATATTTTTTTTTAATTCTATTTAGGAATAAAAAATAAATGCCTCAATAATACAATTTTCTTTCTCTCGTCTCTCATTTCTTTTTCTTTTTTTTTTTTCTTTTTTTTTTTTTCCTTTTCCTTTTTCTCTTTCTCTTTTTCTCTTTTTCTTTTTCCTTTTCTTTTCCTTTTTCTTTTTCTTTTCCTTTTCTTTCTCTTTTTCTTTTTCCTTTTCTCTTCCTTTTTCTTTTTCTTTTTCTTTTCTTTTTCTTTTTCTTTTTTTCTTTTTCTTTTTCTTTTTCATTTTTTCTTTTTCTTTTCCTTTTTCTTTTTCCTTCTTCTTCATCTTCTTCCTTCTTCTTCCTCTTTCTTCTTCTTGTTCTTTTTTTTTTTCTTTCTGAAAATTTTAGAGCCAAAGAACATCAAGAACAGAGTACATTCAAAAGATAGAGTTTCAGTGAAATCCTCTGCTTGCAAATGAAACTGGCTGGAGGAGAATCTCCTTCCTGTCCCCAGGGACTTCGTCTGCCTACCCTGCAGCAGGACAGGGTGCTAGGATAACTGCTTCTACAGCAAACCCCCACACTCTTCGGAGACAGTGTCCCTACTTTTGAAAAACAAAATAACTCTACAGAATATGTGAGGGGCTCTGGTTAGTGTGGATCAGCTCAGACATACAGTTCACCGTGCAGCTCCCAATTGAGCACAACTGCAAGGGCAGTGAACGACAGCACTGGGTTCCACCCTCCAGACTCAGCATCTCACGCACTGATGTTTCATTGTGTTGCACTTCTTTTCACTGTTCCCCTTCCGGTCACCTAGCAAAAGAGATCTTTTAAGGAGTTCTACAGCCTCTTCTGAGGACCTAAACTTAAGCTCTTGAGGTGACACCTTTTCTCCCTGAAGCCCTTGTTGCCCCGTCCCACCCCCTCCCTTGCATCAACATCCCTAATCCAAGAAAGTGATACAGTGGCAAATAATGCTTCAAAGGTTACCTTTCAGCCCAACCAGTTCCGCATGCAACGGCACAGGGGCAATGACGAAACAAGGGAAGGATGGGACTGTCCTGGAAAATATTTGGGGCCTGATCATGCAGTAGCTCACTATCTCATCTGAGGAGTAGGTTAAATAATCCTAGGGAAAGCAACTATCACTCCTACTGATTTCAGAAAGATTGGCTTAAAATATTCTAGAGGTTCAGCTTGATGTTTATGGTCCATCAGTCTTCCTTGGATAATAAAAAGTTATAGTACTGACATTCCTTGCTCTCAAACCAAGCAGGCAGCCAGACTAGAAAATAGAATAATTTTCTAGAATTTGGAATAATGTCTGAATTTCAAAATTTAGCCTATTTGGCAAAATATGGCCTCTGTATTTATAACACTAGATGGAGACCAAAATAAAATGTTTCAGCTTTATTGTAGAGAAATACTGGTATCCTGATGGTGCCAAAACTAATGGCTTAAATTCTTAAGAATAGTGCTGCACTTTTGTCTCAATACCCACTGAGTGCCAAATTTATATTCAGAAACCAGATGAAAGAGGAGGAGTCATAGTTTCATCCAAATAGCTCTTTCTGCCAACACATCAGTTGATTGTGCTGGAGTCACAGCAGGTTCAGTGGGGGTTGGAGAAAGCTTCGTATGACACAAGTAGGTGCACTGAAGCAGTCTCTTTCATGGGGAAAGTTCCGGCTCGCAACAAGATCTTGCCATTGATCTTCCTCCTCAGCCTAAGGACTCAACATTTTTATCTTTCCTGTTCTAGCAGGAAATTGTGACTTATTTTTTTAATAATTATTATTGTCACTTGTCTCCTACAGAGAGAAATATATAAACCTATATAAACCTACTGAGCAGAATGGGTGGCAAGAAATAAAATAATAAAAAAAGAAGAGACCGAGCCATTTTATAAAACCTGCTAAAATGCAATGCAAGGGGTGCAAACAGAACTGGGAATGATCCCTGAGGTTATTTGCTACTTCTCTTTGTCAAATAACTCGATAATGCTGTAAATATTTTTGTTAGGGATTTATTTGTGTGGCATAGTTAATTCACACGTTTTACATCAGTAATATTGTATTCAAGATTTTCAGATTATTTCTTAATCTAATAATATCTTTTTAGATTATACCACAGTTGGAACACGTTACTTGCTACTGCTTCAAAATCTGCACCACTGTGAAAATTATTACCTTCAAAACACTGCAAAATTAGGCCCCTCTCATATGTCTCTCAGTGTTTTTGTGCCATTGTTATATCAGGCTCCTTCACTGGTCTTTTTATTCAATTTTAGAAGTCCTAGCAAGTGAACATGCATTGGAAGGAATCTCTGTTTTCACCTTTAAAAGAGATTATATACTTTTCTTGAATTTTTATACCTCTATTTTTATTTGTGTTTCTTCACAACAGGGCCCTACTTACCTTCACAGATATATCTTTTAATTGTTGCAGAGATTTTCAAGGGGTGATAGATTAGACCTGAAGGAATAATCCCATATCATGGCAGAGACCCCAGATATTTGTAAGTCCTCTCTTACACCACAAACCATGGGCCAGCCTACAGGAAGACATCATATTGGTCCCATGCTTGTTATTTCTGGTTTAATCTTTGGCCTTGTTGCAGCCAGGTCTCCATGTGCCTCAAATTCCACATTATTTTAGCACACTAACTGACACATCCCATAGCATAAACTGAGGTTCAGGGCTAAAGTAAGGGATATGTACTTCTATATATATTTTTTCAATATACATGTAATAATACAGGCTGGTGTCTTGCTATCTGTTCCAGAGGACCCTACCTACAGTGGAGACCTACAGGACAGGTTTCTAGAAGAGCTCAAAAGGATTTATTTGTATAGCTTGTGTTAATTTGTTGCAGACCACTGCTCTTCCAACTAGCCTTATTAATTTTAGTGATGATTTCTTATCTTTCATGATCCCCTACCTATGCATTTAGCCATGTTTGTAGAGACTTAACCTACAATACAATTAAAATATTTGACATGGTAGGTGGGAGAGTTAATGTTACTACAGAAACCTTTATTATTACTTACATACAGTTATTTGTAATTAATTTTGGCAGACTGAGAAAAAGGGGGAAAAGATTATGTGGTATGCTTCAAATATAGTGTGCTACACAGCTTTTCAACTAACTGTAATGATGGGGGTGTTACTTCCCACTCAACAGATAGAGGAGGAAGGTTAAGGACGAAAGATTTGTGAATCCTCTTGGTCAGATTAAGGTGAAACAAGGTCTTTATTTAAACATTAGTTTTATTTAGAACTATAGAAGGAATAATTAATTTTGAAATTATATGATACATACTCAGGCTATATGATCTGAAAGGCTGATACTTTCACTATATGAGTTAATGATATATATATATATATATATATATATATATATATATATATGTTAAAGCTGCATGACCTAGGAAAAATCATGGTGGATATGCCTTATCCCTTATCTTACTTAATCATTTTTCAGGGAAAAAAAAAAAAAAAATACAAAAAAATACAGCCTTACTCTATATAATAAAACTACAGGAATCTGAAGCCAATGAAAGACACTTTCAAGTGATCTAATCTGACAATAAACTTGCCGTGGATGGGGAAAAAGCCCCAAAGACATGTTTTTTTATTCTTTACCTTCTATTTTATAAGGAAAATACAAAGTTTATTTTTTATGTTTTCCTTAATGTCCCTGGACTCGTACAGCTTTAAAAAGCATCTGGACTGTAGCCAAGTAATGGCAGTAGAAACTGTGATGATGCAAATTTCTGCCTGAGCTTTCTGTCCAAAATCAACCAACAAAATAGGACAATATGGCATTAATTACCTTTTTGTTCTTTGTAGCATGCTGGCAAGCTCTCTAGTTTGTTAAAGCCCAGGAAGCACTCACTGAAGACAAAACAATGTTCAGAGCCTAAATTTCTCTCTAGCATATATTGCTTCCACTTTCTTCTCAGGAGTTTTAATAAGTCCATAATATTTCAGACTTATCAGAAATTGTGTAGCAGTAGAGCATCAATTCTGATTTTATTGTTTTTTAATGTATAAATGCATTAATAGGATGCATTAGCAGGATATTTCAGAGGTTTGAGGGAGTGACCAGATGGACAAGATGTAGTTGGGCAGAGGGTCATTGTTGTTTTATGTAAGAGAAAGCCTATAAGCTGGCATATATGAAATTGGAAATTTGAACAGAAATACAATATTTTGATAATTTTCAGACATGGCAAAAAAATGTTTTTCTTACTTCTCACTTTCTGGTTTAAAGGTATAATATGATTTAGTGTGTTGGATGGGCTAAATGTTACAGTTTATCAGAACAACAACCTTTGCCACCTCTAAAGGCCAGATATCATGACAAAAATATTTAAAGACTTCTAATGCTTCTGGTTACTTAAAAATTATGTGTTCAGAGACTAAAGCAAATTTTATTTGTTCAGACAACTTTAGGAAAAGTTGAAAATTTATTTCTATCCATTTCAAACAATAAAATTATTATGCCATTTATTTTGTTCTGACATCCCTGACCATCTCCACTCAGAAATTTTTATTTCCATTTAAATTGCCTCCCAATAAATCTCTTGTAGTCTCTGTGCATCATATTTCTAATCCAACTTGTTCTTCCAAAGTTGAATTGATATTGCAATTTTCTTATTTATGATGACACATGATTTCCTAATTTATTCAGAAAGCCATGGATGCTGAAGTATTTATAGTGTTAGTGTTATACCCTATGTAAACTTGTATATTAATTATATTTGTTATTCGGAAAATTTGAGTTGAATGCCTTTTAGTAGGTCTGACCAGAGAAAAACATTTTGTCATGGTAAGAATAGCGATTTAAATATAAAAATACAAATTATGGCCATGAATGCCAATAGAATTGTGTTCCAAAATATCTCTCTTCCAACTAATAAAGATTTAGGACTGCCCCTCAGAAGTGCTTAGCACATCATGGTCTAACTTAGTGTTTCAAATAATCTTCATTATCAGTACTTAGCTGGCCTCCAAGAAAAAAAAAAAAGTAATAAAACAAAGGATACTTCTTTGTGTCAGATTTTACTTGCACTACATATTTTTATAAAGGTTACAACCTTTACTATATAGTCTGTTTATGACCATATGCAAGCAGTTAAACAGTTTATAGCATAGCACTGCTTAGTCAAATCTCATTTTGTAATTGTGTCAGCTGAAATCCTGATCTAGCAAAATACGTAAGTATTGGTGGTACTTTAAGAATGCAGTTATTTCCTTTGATGTTGAAAACATTGTGCATGATCTTAGTGCTGAACTGAGGCTGTGCAGTGTTTCATTTATGCTGTTTCCTTGATTCTGTCACCCTGCAAATGCTCTGGCATGCTGCCTATTTGTGCTACAAGTGGAAACCAGTCCTTGCCCTTTCTCAGTAACCCTACCCAAAATGACAGCGTTAGAAAAAACAAAGGCTTAGAGACAAAAGAGGTAAGGATAATTCTGTCCTTGGCAATCAGATGTGGAAGGCCTCCTAAATTTCTGTCTAAATGCCTCTGCAAAACTGGGTCTCAATTATTTGCTCAGTGGATTTAATGGAAAAAAAAACCCCAACAAACTATTATTTCCCCTTCAGTCTCCTCTCCCCTGCAGCCTAGGTTTAACACTGACATCCAAAATAAGGAACTTGCTATGCTAGAAACCTAAAGAATAGTTGATCTCTACACTTCAAAATTGTGCTACAGAATTTGAAAGTTGATTTTTTTACAAAGTCTACAGTACACTAGGAAAACTCTTTTTTTCCTTATAGACATTTTTTTTTAAGATCAGTTATGTTAAAACTGGGATGAGAAATTGAATTTCCTTCAGAGTTTGGGTTAAAACCACTGCATTCTTGCCTATGAGAACATACTTAAGTACTTTTGTTCAAGCTGAGCAAATATGTAAAAACATAGCTTTTAGATTATCAGGTACACAATAACATTTTCTTATCATCATTATTTACTTGTTTGTTTAAAGTTCATATAGAAACAGGTGAGAATATCTAATGTAGAGTAATTAAGATTGTTTTTCTTGTATTAATATAATTTAGCTCAGTAAAAGGCATAAAGCATCTTACATGTTTACAGCATGGGCTTGTGAGTATTGTAAAACCTCAATTTTAGATTGACACTGTTTGGAATATTTAAACTTTCTAGTACAGACAAAGCTTTCTATGGGAAACAGCCCCAGTATACTCCTCAACACAATATGTTTGGGATGAGATGTACTTTGTGAAGTGTATTCCCAGCATTTCAGAATTGTGATCTCTGCTGTCCTGCACCACTATTGCAAGAAGAAAACATTCTGAGATATTGGCTATGTTTCAGACTACTAACTGTAAATACTGTTATTTCTATTCTATTCTTTCTATTCTATTTTTCCTGCTACCTAGCAAATGCTACCTGGTACTCAACTGCTATGACAAGAGCCAAGTTATTTTAAAAAATATACACAACCCATTTTACTGACAGCTTTTCCTGCTGAGTGTTTCTTACTCAACTTATAACTCATCAGTTATAATTTTACATTGTGGTCCCTGAATCATCCTGACTTCTGGAGAGCAATGTAAAGCCCTACAAAGAAAATTTCCAAAATAAAATCAGTGGAAAAATCCAGAAGTGTCTGAGAAGTTAAAGATTTTGAGAAACAAGTGAAGTTTTTCTCAGAGGTCTATACAGAACATTTATCTGGCATGATAACTCATAACCAAAGCCAATACTCAAGAGTCCAGTTTCTACAGAAGCACGGAAGAAACCCTAATCAATAAAAACTTTTTTTCTAATCCTCCTTAGCTTTTTCCTGATTTATAAAAAATGTGCAAGGAGGATGCCTCATCAGTTTTGTATCCCTGATATATCAGAAGATTTTACACAATTTACTAATGCCTGAAGCAAAATATGGTATGTTTCAATATCCTGATTGCCTTTCATCACTGTTAAAACTCACCTCTTATCTTAATGAGCAAAGGTAAGGTCCCAAATTGATTTCATCTTTGCTATGATTTTACATCCCTTTCTAATAACTCCATCCTTTAACCTCATCTTTTCCCTTAACAGGACTGTCTTTTCCACATATCTTTTATTTCCCCTCTCTGTGTTTGTTTTCAACAACTATTCCGACACTACAGATGAATTCGAAGTTCCTTTTGAACTTAACATATAGTTTGACATGGAACATGTTAATTTCCATTTTTATAGGTCCTGATGATTCATTGATATGCTTAGCTCCTTGCAGTCAATGAAGTAGACACCTCCACTTTTACCATTGACTATATGGGTGTAACTTGCACTATTCTACTTCAGTATTGCCTTTCTGCTTCTCTTTGACTTCTTAAAATCTTTGTTTCCTTGGTTCTATCGAATTTTTTTCAGGTTAGTTAACAGTTACCACACCTTCTTACACCTAAGGAGGTGTAAGTACTATTTTTCCTGTTCTCTTTTATCTAAAGCCATCATCACTACCCTTCTGTGTTCAAAAGAGTGAAACACAGAAGTTGTACTTCAAAGGACATTAAAAAATGTTAGTGAAATAACCATTTCCAGGAAGCTGTAAACTAATCTTGATAAAAAGCTACACTTTAGAGGGAAAAAAAAAAAGTAGTTACCTGTAACAAATGGCAGAGAATAGAAAAAAACCCAAAACAAGTCTTTGTTTAGTATTATACCATATTTCCCACTTATGGAAAACACTGTCATGAATTGATTCCAATGGGATTTATTTATGTGCTCAAGTAAAGCATGTGATGAGCCTCGTAGGTCCAGACCTCTCAATAAGAGATGTCTTGCATACCCTGCTCCCAGTGTGCTGAGCTGCTGCTGTGGTACCTGGCAGTGGCTTAGCTGCAGATAGCACCACTGTACAATCCCTTAGCAACCCTTTGAAACGTTCAGGGAAATTGTATGAATTAGACAAGTAGGATCAATCATTAGTTTTTTAATCTGGTCACAAAGCCAGATTTATGATCTCTATTTCTAGTAGTCTCCTTTGTTAATTATTACAGCCCAAGTACCTAGAACTGTGGCTTTATTTCTTCTGCCAAAAAACCACAGAAATTTGGAAATTCAGTGCTCCTTACACCATACATCATTCTCCTTACCCCATAAGAGTTCACTTTTGTGTCAGTGTAAAATGTACCACATACTGAAGTTACACTAGGTAGTGAGAACCAGCAGTCACTGCATAATTTATCTGAGAAGATACTGGGTCACTTTAGCTACAGCTAATAGAATCATCCAGCAGGTGTTCACCTGTTAGGAAAAGCAGGTGCCTTAATGGCACTAAAAAAAGACAAGTCAAACTTGTAAGTGGGGTGGAATATATGAAGGGTTAGTTAAACTAACAGTACTAATTTCTGCTCACCCACTGACATCAAACTAATCATTAAAATTTGCCCTTTAGCTTTTCTATAAATCTCTCTGATTCTTGTTCCATCCTAGTTAGGATGATTTATGTAAGTAATTAAATCAAAGAAAATTATTAATCTACATTATATACTTTATATCATGAACACCAATATATAATCTCTCTGTCTTCTGCTGCATTTTTTTGGCATTTCAGGTGGCAGAACTAGTCTTGGATTGCAACAAATTTACATGATGGGAAATATAAGCAAATGAATGACTTGTAAACTCTCAGTGCTATGAAAATATTGTTTGAATTGAGAGGATATCAAGAGCAGTGGTTTTAGTTACTGAATCAAAAATACTACCTGGTGCTTTGAAACCGGTGCAGAGAAAAGGATTTCTGTGGTGCTTGTTTTACTTCTTAAGCTCTTCTGAATAAAATTAAGGAAAAAAATCAACACAGTTCCACCAGCCTGTTGATAAAATGCAGCAGGTGGCAGTAATGTACAAAGGAAACACGATACTTTACTTATCTCAGGATTAACCCAGGGCATACAGATTTCACCCTTCCTCACACTAACTGGCTGGCCTAGAGTTGCTAAAAGTCTGCATTTCAGTCATCTAGACTTCTACTAATTTTATTTGTCAGCAAGTGTGTTCAACCACAAATGAGACAGGAAGATTCATAGTTGAATGCCTTTACAAGTTCAAAAGAACATCACTGAGATGCCATTAACATAAACAAATAACCTGTAAATAAATTCCTGCTGGTATTAAGACACACCTATTCAGAATAAGAACGTCATCTTGACTTCATTTTAGCCATATGTTTAAAACATCTGTGCCAGCAACTAAAAGCAATTAAAAGCAACTTTCAGTTGCAGTAGTGACAGATATGTCCTATAGAGACATCCCTGTTGCCAGACTCAAGGATGCAACCATCACCCATCAGTCTCCCAAAAAATTGTAAGCACAGCTTTGAGATTAGGATTTAGGAAAGAGGCAAACTAATTGTATATACTTTGGTTTTCTGACCTTATTGGCCCTGTGATTTCATGTATGTAAAGGGTAGGAAAAAAATGTTATGTGATGGCAAAGCCCAGAGAGCAGCTAATGGGGGGTACTTAAGCTACCTTGTTTCTCCCCAATGAAATTGCCCTTGATTATAACCTCAAGGGCAAGAAAAGTGCTTTAAAAGAAAAGACAGATGAGATTCATTGTTAATTACAGCTCATTAAAACCCCACTTTATGTCAACATTTTTAGACCCTGTCTCCCTTCAGTGTTCCTGTGGCCCAGCCACGGGTTTTCCTTCCACTTTCGGCTCTCTTTGGAATGCCATGAGTGACCCATGTTTGGCTAAAGCTCTTTAAGACATAGAACTCAAGACAATATTGGATACTGTCATTCTTGACAAATATTTTTAAGGAGCAGTAATACTTTCTTCTCCTTTATCAGTGATCAAGAAAGTAAATTAGCAGCTTTATCACCACTTCACATCAGATCTGCCCTTTTTTCACAAAATCACTGCAGCTGCCAACTCCATTGCAAAAAATTTAAATTTAATTATTATTGCTACATCATAATAATGACAAGCATGTATGGAAAGACAAGGGTGACCATGATATGCTGACAGAAAACTATGTTGCAGGTAAAACTTAAAAATATAAAGCCCATTTTCACTAGTAAGTGAAATACTTATGATCAAGTCCATGCAAAAATATTTTGATAAAGAGAAGCTGATCTACCAAGAGTTCTGTAGAACTCATATCATTCAGAAGGGAATCACTAGAAACTTGAACACAGAAGCAGGTATCTTTTCTGTCTGGATAGTTCAGGTCATTGTGACACTGTCTTCATAATGAAAATATTGTGTTCTTAAAATGTTACATATTTACACCTGTTGTTTTCCCCACAGGAAAAACATATTCTTGCACAAACCTGGTCAATGAAAACGAAATTAATTATTTTGTTATTTCAATAATAACCTGCCTGTTGGTATCCCATGTAACTTCTTCATATGACAGCTTTTATTCTTAGGGTTTTATCTATTTAAAAAGTATACTGTAATATTATTCCCAGTTAGAGAAATAGAGAGAAAGTAATTTTCTATTTGCATTGTGGTGGATGTAATGTAATACTATCATCTATAAAATAAATTAAATCAAATAATATAAAAACCAAGACTTCTTTTGAACTGTGTTCAGCACGAATATCTAAGCATTTATGGAAAATCATCTACAGGCTTCACATTAACTACAACAGCTCTTTAGCCTTTAGAAGGAAGATGTTACTACACTGTATGTATCAAGTACAGAGAAGATACAAAAATTACTAGTATAAGCTTAATTATATTGGATATGTATAACACAAAATTTAACCTTCCCATTTTTTTCCTGCCAGTGTGCCATATAGACTATGATCTACTGCTACTGGCTGAATGCTTACATACACCTGTGTTAAGAGAACGTGTTCTTCCTATGTTTTTGTGGATTTTACTTTTTACTTTTAAGCTATGCCTGTCACTTTAGTGTCTTTTTATGGTCTATTTTTTATTTTTATGAAGAGCACTACACAAGGAATTCCCCAAACCAATTATATTAGAAGAGGTATCTGAGCCAAATTAATAATATAATTATTCACAGGGATTTTTTGAAAAACAATTCTAAATTTAGGTTTTCCTTTGAATAGGGTAAAACAGAAACTATCTGACAGTGATTAGCCATACTGAAGAATCAGTTGTTCAAGTCATTCTCTGTGTAATAAGGCATTGCTCTATTTCCTCTGCAGATAAATGCAGAGATGGATATGGAATGGATAATTACAAAAAATAGTGACACAGAGAGAGAGAATGCATTCTCTAAAAAAACAGCAAAATACCAGAAGCACAATGAAAAGAAAAAAAGAAAGGAAAAAAGGAATTTCAAAAGTAAAAAAAAAATAACAATTTGATCCTATAGTTACATATTCTTGCATGCAGGAGTAAGTATCTATTCCTGCTCTGTAGGCAGCAGGAAAAGTTAATAAAAAATGTGGAACATATTGGATTACACAAGTTTGTTTTCTGTGTTTAAAAGGTATGCCTCATGCAAAAATAATATCTGCTTTTGTTTTACTGTTTAAACTGCTTTACTTTAAATCGTGGCATATACTATTTATACAGGATTAAACATAATATTAGTTAGAAGTGATGGTTAAGACCAGATATAAATCAAGATGTTAAGTGAGTAGTCTCAGTGGACATTTATAATTAGAATCTGAATGCATAAGTAGATATTAATTGCGAGCTGACAGAACAAAAATCTATCGTTTTGAGTATGGAGGGGTTTAGATTTTATATGATTGTATTTATTCATGCCTCAAATCTGGATAAATAGGTATTTTCTCAGCTGTCAGGTCTTGTGAACTGTCCACAGCAAGCAGATTTTCTTAGTGTGTGTCATAACAATGACTGTTTTTTTTTTTTTTCTCAGTCAAAAATGGAGCTGGCTATAATTTCCTTGACTCCAGGACACTGGATTACTTTCTACAAATCCTCCACTGCGATCAGCTGTTTATGTGCCAAGTGTATTTGAGAAACACGTTTAAATAGCGTTCTCCTGACTGCACCCCAAGAAGACAGTAGCATGAGTGCCCAAACAAAGTCTCACTTTATTTCTGTACCAGTCATCACGTGGCATTGCTTACTGCAGTCTGACAGCAACCAGAGCACTTGCTCCTGGTAGGAAGGGAAATGGAATTTAAATGATAATTTCATTAGGGATTCACATCTCTCAGTAATACCCAGCTGACTCTCCATCAGCTGTGCAGCTCTGTAATGCTAAGAGTTTTGTTTGTAATGCAAACGTGTAAAAGTCAGGGAGAAAAGAGATCCATGATATAGCAAAACAACATTTTAAAAAATGTTTGAAAACAAAAACTCAAGATCATTTATATTGTCTAAATAACAACATATGATAAATCCAGTGTTCTAAAAAAATTAATTATGAATACAAACGGTTTAACTGCAGCTTTTGTAAAAGTATTATTTTTCTAACTGAAAACACATTTCAAAATCAATATTCTTCCACTGCACTTTCCTGTGTAGTAACAGAACTCAAAACAGAAAATAACATTATTAATTTAATCCATTGTCATTATTTACCACTACATAACTGACAGTAACTTACTGTATATTTTAAAAATACTACTTATTCCAGAAGTAATATAATACTATACACTGCTTTATTTATCTGCATAAGGCAGTAAAAAAAAACAACCTGCTTGAAGCAAATAACCTGAGCACTCATATTCTGACATCTAATTATATTTTACTTTGGTAAGAAAAAATTATTAAAATTAAACAACAGCATGAAGTGGAAAAAAACCTAAGTGCAATAAACTGAATTATAATCATTATCACCATAGCTGTTGTTATAATTATTGTTTTCATTGGGTTTTTTAGGGAATATTTATAATTATAATATTTATTATTAAATTATTATTATTAAAATAATGTGATATTAAAATATTTTTTAACTTATAATAATTTAAGTCTCAATATTCTGACATCCGTGGTTTATGAGGTGTCTTACAAAATCCTGCATCATCAGTATTCTCTGATAACAAATAAAGAAAAAGAGGTGTAAAAAGTACGAATTTCTCCATAGAACACAATATGGCTGGGAGAACAAAAAACAAACTCAAAGTCTCCTGAATTCTATACATTTCTTCTGTTGTGTCACCAAGAAAGCAGAGCAATAGTGAGACACAAAAATGTTATGTAGGGTTTACATTTCCACAAGTGGATCCAAATAGGAGGTAATAGTGAAAGAGTGCTGGTACTCCTTTTCCTCATAGGTGGTAGATGAGCGGGTGGTCTTCATAAAACCCATCAGCACTTCTCGGGAGATGCTTGGTATGCACAGGCATATTAACAACCAAGGAAAAGGAGACCAAAAGCAAAGTGAGAATATGAAATCAATGTTATACACCACAAAGTAAGCCCCAAGGGCTGAAGTGCTAAGATGTTATATTTAGGACAGAAATCTTAAAAGTTATTTTCTAGCTCATCTGGTCTAACAGTAAGGTTATCACAAGCACTATATCCTGTAATTTACCTTACAAACCTAGCTGGGTCCACAACTCTCCTTTTGCCTATTTACAAGCTACTGGACATCTCAGTGCCTTTCCCTCCCTCACTCTATGCATTCCCCCCCCCTTTTCCCTGGTTTTCACTCATTTACATGCAAATGTTTGTATTCCTTCTTCTTTTCCACTATGACTTTCCATCGATGGAAATGAGATGAGGAAGAATTTGTCCCAAATCCACCCCAGAACATTTAATCCTTCAGTGTGCTTGAGAAACATCAGAGTCACTTAAAAACGCTGCAAAAAACATGAGGAGAAGTAAACCTTTTAGTCTAGAGAAGTAGTAAATAATAGTTACTTGTTTGTGCAGTATCTTGGGTTCTACTTAATCATGGTTTGTCTATTTCTAGCCATTTCCATTAAATGTTGTGGATGATTTTATGTCTTTGCAGATATCTGTAAGTAAAATAAGTTTTTCAACAACTTACTTGGAGATAGAGACTTCTCCATAAAACATAAACCCACTTCTTTTTATGCTGCCTAATGAAGCTGATTTGGTGCTTTTGATGTGGTGTGCTCTGTGCGCTGGATAAGGGACACAAGGATCAGTGTTTCGAAAATGTGAAGTTTAGAAGAGCCCTCTGAACTGCCACCGTCCTTTGCACACAGCTTGCATCTTAGGTTTAATAGTTTCTCAGGAAAACACTGTACATACTATAAATAATAGAGCTACTTCTCAGAGAATGTCTAAATTTTACTCAAAGCATGATTCTGAAGCTGTTCATGTGAGACATTACAGCAGCATTGGTTTTAAAAAAAATTGGTTTTAAAGATGCTGCTTTTTGTAGCAGTTTTCTGGTCCCTTGAGTCTATACGAAGAGGATGGCAGCAAAAGCTGGTGAAATAAATTTAGATGCTTCCTCTCTGTCAAAGAGCAGCTGTCAAATGGTAGCAGTTCTTTATTATTGATTCTCTTTATTTTCACACTAATGTGAACTCCTCAACCTGCAAGGGGGCACTTTGTGAAAGAGGCACTACAAAAGAGCATGTAAGGTACAAAACATATGCATTTGACCTCAACATTCTAAGGAAACACGTTGAGAAGTCTGAATCAGTTACATGAAGTATGGGCTAAGAAGGTGGAATAGTGCAGCACTTCCATAGGGTGGTCTGTTAATGAACCCCTGTACAAAAGTATTCATGAGGTTCTGCCTTTGGGCAGGCATCACTTTAAGACCAAGGATCAAATATGCTATCGGTCATTCAAATTTTGATTTAATTTTGTCTATTAGCCTAGTTTAAAGAACAGCAAGCAATCTGATAGCTGCATGCAGTGCTCTTCAGATAAGCTCCATGATCCGTAGTAGATGTTGAGCCACAGCCAGGCTGTGACCTTTTGAAAATCTGCAGGAATTACATGCAGACAAACATTTGCTTGCTGTATGGTGTACCAGACATAGCACATTGCCCTTTCTTTATCTGAAAAGTTGATCCAGCTGTGGGCAAGGTTACTCTCTTCACATATTTGGCCACCCAAAGCAAACATTACATGATTTAACTCTTACTTATCTTCTGATACTGTATTTCAATATTGAATTCAAAGCTTCCAATGGAGAATGCACTTTGAAAATGATTTTTAAATTTCACAAATATGAGTATCAGTGACAAGTTAGTATGGTAAGTTTGCACCCTAATAACCACATTCTGAGATGCTAAAGCCTCATTTTCTCTAGGCATCAAAAGCACCGTATAAGCATTCATTAATCCTGTCCTCATTTTGAAAATTTGAGAATTAGTCACATAGAACTGTATTTGCCAAAAAACACAAAACAAATCAAAGGAAGAGTAAGGCACATCTGTTCCCTTAACCTGGGCCATCTCTTTCTTGTATCTCAAGTTCCCAGTAATTAATCCTAAACTGAAGAACTAGACAGAAATCACCCCAAATCCTCTTCTTTGAAACACAACCCATCTCATAGGATTGTTGTTCAGCCTTCTCTGTACATCAGCACTGTTTGTAATTGGCAGTTGGGGACTCAGTGTATCAGAAGAATGTTGGCCAATTTTGATCTCTTTATAAAATGTCTTCTAACAGGAGTCTTAGTTATGAACACGTTTTGATTGGAGAGATTGATGATAAGACTATTGCCATTTACCAATCAGTTTACAATATAGAGTGATAATTCTCAGTTTTCTATAAAACAATTTTGCCATTTAACACTTTTTCAATATTTTTTGCCTCTATGTATCTCTGGGTTTGATAATTTTTTTCAAAATACCTGAATGGAATCCTACCCTGGTTTTACCACTGCATGGGTAAGTAAAACATACGTATGTGACTTCCATCTGAGAAGAAATCACAAATTTTTACTTTTGGCATTGATCCTGCACATACATCAGTGATTAATTTTGTTCATAATGTCAGATAATTCTTTTGGCTAGGTAAATTCACAGAATTGTTACTTTCTTTAAAGCTAGCCACATACTTTAAGGCATTCAAATAAAGATTAAATACCCTTTGAAAGTTGGCAGCATATACAGAACATCAGCATTTTGCTAAATCACAGTTGCCAAATCATATCATTCTCCTGCCATTCCAAACCTGAAGCATGTAAAAAGCAGATTTCTGCTTTTTAAGGGATGGCAAAATGTTTTCAGATAAGATATATGAAAAAATACTGCGAGCTCTCAATTTATTGAAACATTCTGAGAGAGTGCAGTGCAGATGAAAGGACAGATTTTGGCTTAGGATCAGGAAATATCTTCTACTTGAAGAAACAGCCAACATGCAAGAAAAAGACTGAAAAACTGTACATTAATTACATAATGTACCCATTTCCCAGAACCTCACTTTTCAAATTCATAATAATTTATAATAATTAAAAGCATTCCCATGATCAGGTCAAGGTATCAGAGTTGCTGAAAAGCTGGTAACTACTAATGTTTACTATATTTTCTTTGACCTTTCCTACTACTGGAAATCACAACTGTTTATTTATTTGAGAAAATGGGCAGGGTAATGAACACCAGTAAAAATAGAATTAATATGGTGGAAAAACCTAAGTTTTTCAAAATTCTAGATTATTTATTTCTTTACATCTACATATGATAGCTATGATTTGACTGGTTTTGGCAGCATAGTGTTTATTCCTGTTCTTTTAATGGCATGCAGCTATGAAATGAAAAATGACAATAGAACATGATTCATATATGACCTAGTAGAAAAAGGCTTTATTCTGCTGTTGTTTGTACTATTTAAACGAATTAACTTTTAGGATGCCAAAATTACTGTGAGCCTTGTTAACTACTTGGAAGCAAAATAGCTGACATAAGGATAACCAAATCTGTTTATTTATGAAAGTGCAATAAGACAGAAAATAATTTTATTGTAAGATAATGCTTCAGTTTACATTACACAATCAGATTTGCAATAAATTACAAACAGATTTGGTAATGTCACAACACTAAAGCTGTAAGTAACAGTGTACCTTTCAGACTCCGGATGCCAATGGGCTGAAACTAACCTGTTGTGGAACAGCTGATTGCCCAACCCTGTTACATGTATGCAACCAAAACCAGGCCTCCAGCATTCATATTTCTAAATTTTTCTCCAAACTACATGGTAAGTTTAGCTATAGTCTATATGTATTAATACTCCAAACACTTAGCTCATTAGTCTAATCAAACAATAGAAAGACCACACAAATGTAGGGATTATTGAGCAACCCTGACCCCACTCATTCACATACATGTAATAGCACTGCCATTCACTCATGCATAGAAATGATCACAAGAGCAAACAATGCTGAGCTCTCATTCACTTAATTAGTCAGTCACTGTTTCACTCACTTGGTTGACTCAGTCCTTCATACTTACAGCCTTAGAATCTCATCTCACTTTCCCAGTGAGTAACGGCAATTAAAATTCACCTAAGACCCACACAGATTGAGCAAAACAGAATTACACTCTCAGTCTTAACAGATTCTGAACTTCATGAAACAAAATCTCAGCGTGACTCAGAAGTGTTTTAATATCTTCAGTAGGAATTCAGAGCTTCACAGGCCTTGCCTACCTTCCTCTTTTTCTCCTTTTTACCTTGCTTGCTTTGAAAGAAAAAGATGGGATTTTGCCCTTAATATTATTTAAGTAAGCATTATTGAGAACAGAATATGGTCTGTTGCATATAAATTATAGATAAGGTTTTAACACTTACTTAGCTGCCATCTTTAATAAAGCATTCATCAGCATCAGTGTCTGTGCAGACACACCTTTATTCAAAATTTTTCTCAGCTGAAGTCCAGTTCTCTTAATTTCTCCAAATTTCATGATTCATACCCAGCATGAAGGCTTAACAGAGGAAAGTGATATGTAACATTTTTAAATTGTTAAACCAGTGGACCTTTTTTATTCTATGATACGAGTCTGATACAAATTCAAATTGGTGATTATTTCCATTATGTATCTGACTGTATGTTCAGTAGATAAGGAACTGGCTGAATGGTCACATCCAGAGGGTAGTGGTCTATGTCTCGAAGAGCAGATGGAAAACAGCAACAGATGGTGTCCCTCAGGCTTCTGTACTGGGACCTGTACTGTTTAATATTTTTATCAACGATATAGACAGTGCAATCGAGTGCACCATCAGCGAGTTTGCAGATGACACCAAGCTGAGTAGTGCTGTCAAAAAGCCAGAGGGATGGGATGTCATCTAGAAAGACCTGGACAAACTGGAGAGGTGGGCCAAGGTGAACCTCATGAGGTTCAATAAGACCAAGTGCAGGGTCCTGCACTGGGGTTTGAAGAATCTGCACTATCAGTACAGGCTTGGAGATGAGGTTTTAGGAAGCAGCTCTGCAGAAAAGGACCTGGAGGTACTGGTGGACAAAAAGCTGGATGTGAGCCAACAGCATGTGCTTGCAACCCAGAAGGCAAATTGCATCCTGGGCTGCATCAAAAGTAGCATGGCCAGAAAATCAAGACAGGTGATTCTGCCACTTTGCTCTGCTCTGGTATGACCTTGCCTGGAGTACTGCATCCAGCTCTGGAGCCCTCAACACAGGAAGGACATGGATCTCATGGAGTGGGTCCAGAGGAGGCCTATGCAAATGTTAAGGGGGCTGCAACACCTCTCCTACAAAGAGAGCCTGAGGGAGCTGGAGTTGTTCAGCCTGGAGAAAGGAAGGCTCCGGGGAGACCTAGTAGCAACCTCCTGGTACCTGAAGGGGGCCTACAGGAAGGCTGGAGATGGACTGTTTGCAAGGGCCTGTAGTGATAAAAATTAGTTAAAAATTCTTTACCATGAGACCATTCTGTTACATGAGACCATTTATACCTTTAATTCATTTGAATATAACAGTAAATGCAAGTGAGGGAAAGAATACAAAGAAAAGAGAACAATAAGCAGACAAGGATGGGAAAATATTTTTCTCACACAACTTAAGCAACTTCTGTGACCACAAAAGTAACAGAAGTAGAGTCTTTAAAGTGAAACCACAACCTACAGATAGTTTTTGAAGTTAAATGGATTTCTAATAGAAGCCAGGGGAAGTCAATTAATCCCTTTCACAAACTTAAGTGGATAATCACAAGCTCTGTATGTTAAAAAAAGTTAATAGAAAAATCACACTACTTCTGTTGTTGTATAAAAACAACACAGGATTTTTCCTTTCAACAGCATTTCTCCTTAGCCAAAAAGATACTATTTTGGTTTTGGCACAGAGCCATAGTTTAACTGTTTGTGTCAGCTTTATTTGTCTTGCAACCTCCTCCATCAAATGGGATGTTTTGAGTAAAAACATTTCCTTGGACTCAGTATGATAGAGCTGAGGTAACCCAGCATGTTCAGAGTACTTATGTGTACTTGGTATAAAATACCTTTATCATGATGGATGAGGCAAATAGTGAAAGGTCAGGCAGCTTTCAGTTACTCAGAAGAGGGGGTGAGGGAAACTGATGCTTCTGCAGAGCTAAGAACCAGCTGCATGTCCTACCTTTCAGAGCATCACATGCAGACAGGTCCTACACGGCACAGAAATCTGTGCCTTTTCTCTGTAACAGCACTTAATGAAGTCCTGGTCAGGTTTAGCAATGTACTTACTACTATAGCCTTTTCCATGCACACAGTCTATTTAATTGTGATGATTCTCTGCCAGTAGTGCTTTGAGAAAATAACTACACCTACACTTGCCACTGTACATGTTTTGCACCCTGACTGCATAAACTTCCTAACCTTCATTGGCTATGTGAGTATTACTCTTGTAATAAGTGCATCAAGTCAAAGGGCAAATACACATCTGGTTGCATGACAGGGAAAGAGTCTAAAGCAGGACTAACTTCTGCCATCAGGGACCTTTTGAACAAGGCGCTTCTTTCGGAGGCATGCCAGCTGCAGCTCTGTGCTGATGTCTTTTTCCAGTCCCCAGGTGCTGAACCAGCCGAGGCTACAGCACTGCACTGAATATATGAGAGAAGCAGAAACAGAATATAAGGTTGCATTTTTTTCAGGGACATTGCCCACTAGGCACCATAGGGTACTAGTAGAAAAACATTTTAAAATGTAATTGATCTCAACATGGCTAGCTGCAAAGCATAGTCATTAATTGTCTTTAAAAAGTTAACACAAAATACTTGCTTTTTAATAACAATTTAATAAGAGGCCATATTTTCAAAAAGAGTGTGTTTTGACTTCTGTGTAATCATTGCAGTGTGTAACAGTCTGTCTAATGCTGTTACAGATTTACTGTTTTAGACTGTACACACATTTCCATATATGTAAACATTTTGTAACACCTTACCAAATTTACATAGATTAAAATGCATAATTGAAGTCACATAAGAAGCGAAGATATCAGGAAAAGTACATCTTTGGAACTGAACCAGTGGTGTATGGAAGTCACATGTGCCAAAGCAGACATGGAATGCTTTTGGTTTTTTTAATGTTTTTAAAGAAAACAAACTACCAGAGATACTAAGACCATTCTCCTAAATGGCCTCCTGGGTGAAACATCATTTGCAATGCTACAGGATTTGCTTGTAGGAGTAGGTTTAAGAGTATGCATCCTCCTTGTCTGCCCGCCACTGAGCTCAAAAGGAACCAGGCTGAATCTTTCCAAGCTGTATGACTAATAGTTAAAGTCCACCAGACCACGCCACAGAGGAAACCCACCCAAAAGCTGCACAGCTTGGTAGCAGAAAGATCCTGAAGAACAAAGGAAAGTGACGCTGTGATTGGCAACTCACAATCTTATCGACAGGAATCACAGATGCAGCTGTCCCTACTTGGGGCTGCGAATGGCAGGGGTGTGGGGGGAGGTGGGGCAGATGGTGGGAGGAGTGGCCTAGATGTGTTTCTCCTTAAGGAAGAGAGAAAGAGCAGGGGGAAATTGGTCAACATTGTGGTTATTTCAGGCTTAAAGCAGCTCCCTGACTGGTCTTGCTTGGTTCCCCCAGCCAGATGGAAGAAATACTGTACCATTCTGACTGCAAGGCAATTATGAGAATAATGCATAAAGAATAATCTCTGATTAGGAAATGCTGCCTCATTTGGGATGTGAAAATCTTTAATAGTAACCACTCAACTATTTATTTTGCTTTGTAGCACTGTAACTCTTTTTTTCTGTAATCAAATGCCACTTTTTTAAAGGGTGAAAAGAGGTGCGTAAGTACACCGCAATATAAGCAATCATAGCTAGCAATATCCTGTGATGCTGTTAAATAATTATTTTAAAGTCTAACTTATGTTAGCGATCTAGCACTCATAAATCCTTATTCTACCAGCCATACATACATAGTATTTTAGCCATACATAACACATGAACTTCATTCCCATGTTGGGAATATGGGAAAAGCCCTTCTACAACATGTTAGCTCTAAAAAAAAGGCAAAAACTTTCAACAAATCCAGAAAGATCCAAAACAAATCCTGGTTTTATTCCTGAATAAAGTTTATTCCAAACTTTATTCCTGAATCTGATTTTAGACATTAGCTGCTTTTCTCAAAAGCATCATAACATGATGTCATCAGAATTCAGTCCTTTCAGGATGATTCCTCAAAATACCAGATTTTGTAATTATTTTGAAATTTTTTTTACTATTTTTGCCCTAAAGATCTGATCTGAATGTCTGCATAAAGCAGATCCTTGTTCAAATAGGTGTTCTTTAATCATGAAAATACAGCAGAAACATAAAAACATTTGGGTAGATTACCCTACACATACAGGGAGTCTGTACAGAGCTCCTTGCAACATTAAGCTACCATGTGCAGAAAAAGGAGCTTCTAAAATTCTCATGGTGAGACTGTCTCAACAAATGACCAGAAAACAGGCACCTAATGGAGTTCCTCGCTGAGGACTTCATCGCTTCAAAAAGCCTAGACTCAAATATTGGTTGAAAGGTTGTTTTGCTACAGTGCAAAGGAGAAATAGTAGCTCCATGCAGAACACCTTTAATTTTCTAGTTAGCCTTAGTTTTGGGTATAACAGATGAATAATCTTCTGTGCAAGAGAGAAAAACAAAGTAGTCTGTGCTGAGGTGTAAGCCACTGTGTAGGTTCTACAAAATTGATTTTTCCACCTGGTGGCTGATTATACCACTTCTAGTAAATTATCCTGTGTTTTTTTAGTGATTACTATTTATACTTATATATACAAAAAACTGATCCCATAAGAGGCAACTCTTAGCAATCAAAATAAATTACAAATTCTTTGGTAGCCATTTTGGTGGTGGCAGCCATCTTGGAGCAGAATAGCTCAATATTCAAATAGCTGAATTTCTAGAAATTACCTTTTGAAATCACATTTTGAAAATGTGATAATTTTAAGATAATCTTTCAAATTATCAGCCACTTCACCAGAACTAGAGAAAGCCTATGGCAATCTATCACACTATGACAAGTAACCATAAGAGGAAATAATTTTTGCTGCACACTTTTTGCTCTTAACTCACAAAACCTTCAAGAGATTTAAAACAAAAAAGAAGCTACTAGTAGAAACACCTTTTCAAGGCCACGAGGACAATCAAGAACATACACTGTAGGAATGCCCACTCTGAGGATATCATTAAGTTTAACATGCAATGCCCTTTGGAAATTGTAAGTACTTACAAATATAAAGACAGACTATAAAGCACATTGCCTTGTCTGACATGAAAGCCAACTGCATGACTTGGGAATTAGGTTCCACTAGTGATTTATTTCTCCCCCCAAGACTTTTTATCATGTGGGACCTCATTACAGTCACTGCTGTTTGTTTTTTGAGCTTCAACCATAGAGATGTACCAAGGTATTCACAGGGGATAGGGGAGCTGGTAAGGAAGGATGACAGAAATAATTCGTGGACAAGAGGATGAAGCTCGTGTTCCAGTGCACCTCAGAAGTGGCCCTTAATGCAGGATGTTCAGTAAAGAATAACGGTCACAAGGGAAGGCCAAAGTACCATTTTAGGAAACATATCTTCACAACTTTTTCACTGCTGAAAGGTAGAGTGACTGAATAACAGGAAGACAGCAGTATAAAGGAGCATGAATTCTCAAGGCTTAAACACAACTTCACCCATAAGATGCATGTCCATGGGTCGTAGACTAGAAACCGGGGAAAATTATAGCAACCTCAGAGGCTTGAGACAGCACATAACAAGCAACACGGTCCAAGCCTGATGCGGACACCTCGCTACTGCTGTTATTACCACTTCCACAAGATTGGGCAGGGTTTCGGCAGCGGAGAAAACACTAGACGCAGAGCAGTGAGACTGAGAAAGCCAAGAGGAACAGCATTATGCACAAAAAAGGGCAGCTTGGATAAGCAAAGGACACGAAGGCACACCACATAACTCTGTAAAGTGACTCAGCCGACATCCGCGGGGGCTGGGGCCCTGGGGAGAGAGACGAGCGGGGGTGGGAGCCGGCTGCCTCAGGCCACCCTCCCCTCAGCTCAGAGCCGGCCGCGGCTCTTCCGATGTGCCGTCTTGGGACATCAAGGCGAGCGGAGAGAGAACCGGCAGAGCCGCCCAGCACCCGCAGAAGCGACAGGCCAGGATCAGCGGCGACCGAGGGGACCGACTGCACGACTCCTGACGCCCTCACCCCGCGTTCTCTGTTCTCTTTCCTCCCTTCCTTCCCTTCTTCCCTGCCACCTGGCGACCTCCGCGCCTCTCCCACAAGGCTGCCCCGTCCCGCGCGAGCAGGGGCAGGACTGTTAAAACCGTTACAACTCCCACTTTCGAAGTGATTCAAACTCGACAGCTCGGATGAGCTCGGCCCCTCCCCGAGCCGCGCTCTCTTCCCATTGCCCGCCAATCCTCTCGCCTCTCGCCTCCCTCCTTTCTCCTCCCTCTCCACGTGAGACGGTGGAGAGTTTCAAACCTCCCCAGCCTGACTGGTGAGGGGGGGAACCGAGATACAAAAGAAGAGGAGCCATAGCCGGGAAGTAGAAGCGCGGACCCCCGGGTACCCTGCGGGCAGCGCGAGAACAAAGAGCTCTCCTACCCCTCCCTTCCCCCCCCCGCACGTGGGCAGCCAGCTCCCGCCCCTCTCCCCGCCTCTCGCCGCCTCTGATTGGTGTGGGTGCGCTGTCCCCCGTCCATCCAATCGAGGCGGCACTCGGCTCTTACCAATGAGCGCGATGCTGATTGGGCAGCCGCCTTTGGCGCTCGGTCCGGGAGGGTGAATCCGGCAGCCGGAGGCTGAGGAGAAGGATAACGAGCAGAGCGGCGCGGAGCTGGCGGCGGCGGCGGGGAAACGGCAGCGGCGCGGGGCCGGGGCTGGGGGGGCGGGTGAGTGAGTGATTGAGTGACTGAGCGAGCGACACCTCGCGGAGTTGAGGCGTTGGCGCCGGGAGCGGCGATTTATAATCGACTCCCTTTGTAGTGGGGGGAGGGGAGGAGGGCGCGGGAGCGGGAGCTGGGGAGGGGGGAGTGACGGATCCCGGGATCAACCGTTTCCCGTTCCCTTCCTTCGGGCGCGGCAGGGGGGGAGGTCGCGGTGGGCGCGCGCGCCCAGCGGCGAAACGCGCGCGCTCTCGTCAGTGACAGCTCGAGGGGATAGACATGGAGTCTTTTAGTGCCCTTTGTCTAAGTTAGCTCTCTTTAGCCTGGCCGGGGGTTTCCCTTCCGACCCCCTCTCGGCGGAGCCCAATCCTGGGCTGGGGGCCGAGGTCGTCGTCCCCCGGCTTCAAGGCTGAGGTGGCGGCAGGCGGAGGGGCGCGCGCCTTGTGGGGAGAGGGAGAACGTGGGAGCCCCGGTGGTTTCCTTCTCCTCCCCATTCTTGCCGGCTTCATGCGGCGGCAGCTGCTCTAGGAACGGTCCGATTGTAGAGGACCGGGGAGGTATACGTGTGTCCAGCAGGCGCCGGACAAAGTCTGGGAGCGCCCCGTGGAGAAGCCCGGGTACTCCGGTGGGGAGAGAGGTACAAAGCTGTGCCCTGCAGAGACAGGCTCCCGGGAGGCTCGGGCAGGTCGGCTCAAGGCTCGGGTGATCCTGGCCTCCCGGAAGCTGGCTCTCGGCGGGGCGAGCCGGGCGGGGAGGCTGAGCACGTCCTGGGCCACTCGCCCGCACCCTTATACCTCTGGAAACCCGTCCCTCGGACTCCCGCTCCTGGCTTTGGTGGGCTTGCGGTTCAGAGAGGGACCTTAAGAGGGCTAGGGGTTCAAATCAGTCTGGACGTGGCGCCCGTGAACTTCCTAATCGTTAAGGGCACCGTGCGATCCTGATCTTCCAGCGCACCGCAAGAAAGTTTATAGGAAGCTGGAAATTTTGGAGCTTGCATCTACTGTCGCCAAGCACGAGTATACAGAACGTTCTTTAAAACTAAAGTATCCAGGGAGGTGTGAAGGAGAGTAAGGGGCAGAGTCGACCCTGTGCATGATTGGATAAAGATGAAGAACTTGGTGTGCTGTGGCATCACGTGTGTGTATTTGACATCAGGTATTCATAGAGATTCAGAAATTGCTAGTAGCAAACAAAAGAAAAGCAGTATCTCCATAGATGCAGCAGGAATGGGATAATTAACTTGTATGTTACTAAAGATAATTTTTTCTAACTTATGAAGCACTATCCTTATTTTATTGGAAATACAGAAGTTTTTTTGTTTTGTTTTTCTTTTTAACTGTGGAGCCGTAAGTTCAGATTTTTAGTCTTTCTAATAAAATACCGGTTTGAAAAAGGTTGTAATATTGTTGCACATTAGGTTCATCTTTGTTTAAGTCTGTCAATGGCAGTTTGAGCTAATACGAGTTTAGTGTAATTTTAACTTCTAAATTGGGATTTCCTCATCGGTAGAGTAATCTTTTTTTTTTTTTTTTTAGGGGTTGGCACATTCAGATTCTTTATGCTATTTATAAAAATTAAAAGGTCGTTCTTTGTTTGTCCCCAGTGTCTATATCAAATTGAGAGTCCGGGGAATGTTTATTTGTGGTAACAATAAAGCAGCTTCAGAAGGGTAAGTATTACTTGTACATAGTGTACTATAACTACTCTCACTTTAGATAATTAAAATGTGAATATTTAAGATGTACCGAGGCTTTCAGGGAGCATGTTTCCAGTCTTTTACGAGATACAATGCAAAAGTTTTATTCAACGTGTTGAGTGTTCTTAACTTTAAGAGACAGTGTTTTATCAGGTACTGTCTTTAAAGTTATTACAGAAAAAATGTTACATTTCATGTTATAGAGTTTCTTTTACTCTGTCCTACATGAGGAAAGAAACAATTGAAGTTAAACAACCTGTGGAGAAATCTAGGATGGTAACATGTTCCATGAGATGCTAACAGATATTTTTGTCTGGAAAAATTCAAGATTCTAATTTAGGACAAATTTAGGGAAATTTTTTTTAAAGAGTTTTTAAAAATATGTAATTTCACCCTGAAAAGTGATGTTGAAAATCTGCACTCTCAAAAGTTCATAAATTGTCTTTGCTCAGTGTAAAATAAAGTAAACCTTTACTGTGAAAATGTAGGCCAGAGAGTTGAAATTCAAGCCAGATTTTTTTTTCTTGCTGTAATTTTTCCTCTCTTGCTAGAATTGATGTTCAGTTGGAGTGTGATGGGTTTATTGAAGATATGCATTCAGATTTTTGTTTGTTCTGTATCATAGCAACAGTCATAGGTGGAATATCCTGCACCTCTGCTTATCTACAAATAAACTTTTGCTTAGGGAGAAGGGAATTGTGCATTATTGAATGCACTAACTGTGAGTGCAAGCTAACTGCCATTTTAGAAGCAGCTCATGTCAGAATAATCTGCATCTAGTGCACTCGCACCAATGTTCCCAGAAAAGTTGGTGCACTCTGAAATTCCTCTCAAGTCATATATTCACAGGAAGATTCAGCTTTTTCAGCTGTAAATATCATGAATACGTTTCAGTAAGTTTGCAGCTATAATGTTAAAATCGAACAATTTTAGATGACAGTACTATATTCATGTTGCTGAGCAGTACAAGTTATTTTCAAAAATGATTGCAAAACTGAAAGGAGGTATGCTTATTTAATGTTTGCTTTACATTGGTATTGGAGCAAAAGGGTGTGGGAAAACTCTAGTGTTGACTGTAATCTGAAAACTCTGTAAGCCTACAGTTAGTGCTTATAAGTGTATTTTAGCAGACTTGAGTAGTATCTATGAACTTAAGTGGGAATAAAGTTTTCCCTAGCACTGATGCTGAAAATCTTGGGAAGAAGAGCTGACCCTTGCTAAGCAAGTAAGTTTTCTGAGTCAAATAGGTCATCTACCAGAACTACCTATCCAAAGAAAATGTTATAGTCAGAATATGTATTCTAAATAAAAATATAAAGTATTGCTAGTAAACTTAGAGGCAACTCTTAAGAAGACTGAAAAGTATAATTTGCATGTAGTATTGACAAATTAAGTTTCTTTTAATTTTTTTTTTTTAATGGAAGTCTTAAATATATAGCTAGTTATTTAACCACAGGCTTGTAAATTGTTTATCTTTCAAAAAAATATGGGAGAGAAGATGTCTGTTACGTTCCTGATTTGTTCAGAAAAAATTGTAAACAAAATCCTTCCAGATTTATGTGGGTCACACCCTTATTTTAGGAAACTTGTCTCCCTGGCTGATGCCTGCATATGGGTATTTTCAGTAATTTTGCATGTGCTCAGTTTGTGAAAGACTGTTATCTTGTAATGATATAATGTAGCCTATGCTTCCTTTCTAATACTAAAATCAGTGCTATTTTCAAGGTGAGAAGGCCATTTGGATATCTAGATAGGTACTGTTCATACTCTGAACGCTGTGGGTAAAAATAACAATGTAACAATGTGAGTGGTTCAGCACAGTAATGTCATTTGCTTGAAAATATGTTGTAGTACTTCCAAAGCCTGATGATTTGGATAGTTACAATTTCATTAATAAATGAGGTAAAACTGGTGCCTTAATGTGTGCAAATAAAGGTTTTCTTGGTATACAGTTGCAGAACTTTTTCAGAGTTCCCTGGTAGTTTTATTTATTTTTTTTAATATATATATGCATATGGTGCCTGCTTAAGTGATATTGTATGTGCAGTTTGCAAGCAAAGAAATACAGATAGCAGTCCACATCCTGGGCTTTCTAAAATGTGAACCGAAAAGAAATATTTGCAAGAGGATATTATCTCTTTATGCTTTTAATTTATTTTTTTGATCGAGAACTAGGCCTATTTCTCTTATCAGTTTGTGTTGTATTTGGCTGCAGCAAAAATAGTATGGGATAGCTATTGAACTGTGTAATTGTTATGTGGCAGTGTTTTTCCAGTATGGAGTATGGGTTGCTTTTGTGTGTGTGGATTTAGCTGAAGAACCTGTGGCTACTTTAGAATTTTAAGAGTAAAAAAAGGTGTGTCCACAAAACAAGTTTGGGTGGAATAGTCAGTGCACTTCAAATTCACACCCTAAATTATTTTGCCTGTAGAGGCAAGTCGTAAGCGTTCCAGGCAAGTGTTACTTTTTCTGCCAGATTTATCCAGCATAACAAAAAGCTAACTTCTAAGAGATGCAGCAGTGGTTATTTGAAATGTGTGTCATAGTCATGTAACTCACTAAGTGTCTGTGAATGAGTGCAAAGGGAGAAATTTGGAGGTATGAATTTAAACAACTCAAAGGTGAAGTTCAAGTTTTATGCATAAAACTTTGTTCAGACAAATAACTGGGCTTCGTCATATGTAAGAAATGTGGGATGTGACTTATTAAAAATATGGTCAAAATCAGGCTTGAAACCTCTTGTTACTGTTCTGCTGTTTGGATTTTTTTAATGTTTTATTTGTTTTTTGATCCAAATAATCTCACTCATGCATACATATGTAGTTTAAAAGTATTAATACATGCAGATAGCCAAGTAAAAAGTAAATAGTTGCATTATTCTGTGCAGTGTTTTGCTGATGTTGCCCAAACTGAACTGTTAATCTGATTTCAGATAGTGCCAGTTTTGATTTGATCTTTAATATAAAATGGTTATGATCTCCCTGTTCTCTGTATTCCCCTTTCTCCACCCAAGTGGATGAGTACTTGCACTTATTTTTATTTCTAAAACAGTATTTTCCTAGAAGTATCTAATGTTGAAGTTCTGGAAGAAAGCAGTAGTACAGGGACTAAAGGTAATCAATCATTCTTTGAAATGGTCACTTTTACTTCTTACACAGTATGCACATCACAAAGATGTAGGGATACAGAGGAAGAACTTAATTTTTGAAAGGAAGAATTCCTTTGAAAGTTGCAGACTGGCATATATAGACCGAACACTCCAGTAAGGATTTATATATTTCTTTTAAGGGCTTTTGGAAAACATATTACACTAATTCTTTTTTTTTTTTTTTTTTTTTTTTTTTTTTTTTTTTTTTCTGTTGTTGTTCTACTCTTATATTTGTTTAGGGAAATTTATTTACAGTCTAATTATTTATGTTGAAATCTTATTTTGTTATTAGCAGACATTAACTGTTTATTTTTCTCTACTCAAGAGAATGAAACTGATAAGTACCCATATAGTTGTTTCTTGATGACTAAGTGTTCTAAATGAAGGACTCCCACAAAATGAGAATGTCAAAACAAAGTCAGTGAACTATTGGGAAAAAATCATCAAATTGATGCCCTCTCTTCTTTGTGGTTGGTTGGTAAAAAATATGAAATCTGAGCATTCTGTCTAGAACAGGTTTGTTGAATCTTACTCAGGTACTTCATGTGTGGTCAACCTATAGCTAGTTAAACTTTTAAAATGGTTGGGGGATTCCATCAAGATCAGGTGAGTGCTCTTTTTTTTTTTTCTTTTTTCTTTACATTTTTAAATCAGATTGAGTAAAATTATTTTAGATATTAAGAACCACAGGTAATTTCTACTACAGTTTCTGAAGTACTTCTGGAAGGTCTGAGTTACTTACAAACTCTTGAGTTGTAGTTTTTAGCATGCTGGCAGTTAGGGTAAGGGATGTTGAGTATCTTGTAGCTTGGATAGTTGTCTGAGAACAACAAAAATTCCAACAAGACATAAAACCAACAAGAAGAATTAAGGTTCCTTGTTCAGGAACAAAAAGGAAGTGAAGGAACATTTTCTTTAAGCTGCTTGACTCTTCATTCTTCCCTCTCTTTGCTCCTTGTCCTTGGTAAAGAGTTGGAGTTTCTAGTGTCTGTTTTGTCAGTTTTTTTTGGTGGCAGACACTCCTGAAAAGACTGTTCAAGCAACAGTGTTTATCTATGTGAATGAACTGTCAGGGGAGAAAGGAAGAAATAATACTGTGAGAGGAAAATTATTTTTATTTATTTAAGAAATCAAACAGGGAGCATAATTGAAGGAAAATGAGTTCTCTGAGCCCTAGAGTTGACTTGTTTCCCACCTGTCTTGTGTGTCAGTAACTGAACTGCTTTGGTTTACTGTGTGGTGTGAGCATTTCAAAGAATGCTCACAGTGTGTTAGAGTTTCAGTGTGAATTGAGCACATCCAGAACTTGACCTGTAGGCTTAGACATTTAGCACTCTTATAAGAAGTGAATGTTTAAGACTGTTGTTTACAGTGTTTTTAGGTGGTAACAATGTGGCTGGATGCTCACTTTTCTTCAGTTAAAAGCTGCAATGTATTTTCACCCAGTGGACTTCCTCCCTTCTGCCAGTATAGGGCTGCAGAAATGCTCATGCTGTCTGGAGGGAAATGGCGGCACAGGTGTAGGAACAGATGACAGGTTACAGTGCTTCTTTTTGTAGCAATGCTAGTGTAAAGTAGGAATGATGTCCAAAAATCAAAGCTCACTAGTTCTCCATACAGCTTTTGTCTGTTATGTTTGGGCAATAATGGGAAACCATTTGGACAGATTCATTTAACTGTTGAAAATGGACTAGAAACAATAACTGATGAAGAAAGGTAGATGTGATCAACGCAAGCAGAAGTCAGGAGTGAGGAGACTGGGACTGGTACCCAGTCTGGAAATCAACTGAAGATTAAAGTTCCTAATATTTAAGATAGCATTCCCTTGAAATATCTAGGGGTACAATGCAGGATTGTGAGCAGTGAGTCTTCTGAATTGTGGTTAGCTGCAAGGGCATTGCTTGGGTAGGTGTCAGCTTCTATCTGTTGGTACATCAATGTCTGCAGTCCTAAGGGCTGTTTCTCCTTAGCAATTGTTTTTGGTTTTCATTACTTCCTTATTTAATTTGTTATAAAATATGAGTTCACACTTGAGCTTTTCATAAAGCCAGGGCACTTGCACTACTTGATGAATCCACATATAACATGGTTATCTGTAAGCCATGTCATATTTTATTTATGCTTACCATTTGCATTGGAAGTTACTGTAGAGGATGTATGCAAAAGGATGCGTTAGTCTTGTTATCCCAGGAAAGATAAAAATTCAGCCATTTGGAGGAAATTCTGATTACACTGGTTAGCTCAGATACAAGGTATTACCTATGTTATAATAATTTAGTAAATACCCAATTAGTTTTAGTTTGGGGAATAATACTGCAAATAAAAATGTAGTCATTAGAGTTAATAATTTAATTTGGTAGCAGTGCTGCTACATTTGAGTAGCTTGGTTGAATTAAGTATGTCATGAAACTGTACTCATAGGTTGCTGGTAGCCATTCCTACAGCTGTAAGATAAAATGGTGTATACAGTCATTTTGTTATGGACATCATGATAAAGGTTGCATGTGATGATCAAGTGTGAATTTGCCAGAAAAAACCATGATTTTACTATTTTAATTGCTTTTTTTAGCCACTTCTGTAAGAAGCTGACATTCTGACTCAAAAGATAGAGAGAGACATCTCGGTAATCTTTAATATCCAGAAGTATCAAGTGGGAGCTATTGGCTTAAGGAGCTGATAGCATAGTAGTGGGAAGGAGTGTGTGAGCTAATTAGGTGATGGAGTTGTTACAGGAGGCTAACATAACAAATGTTTCTACTGATCAAGGCAGTGAATACACACCAAACTGAAGAGTTCAGTCTGATTAAGCTCTTAAACATTTTAATTCACAAGTTGTTACTCCTTTAGTAAGAGTGTTTACCTGCAGCTGATTGAAATAACAATAATTTTAGAATGCAGTGGTGATGTTTTGATTGTCTGAACTATTGAACTAGGTTTTAAAAGACAAGCAAATACCATAGCAGAATTTTTTGAGATGTCATTGTTCTTGGTTTTGAGATGGTGGGCCCAGATCAGAGTTGTATTGACTCATAGAATAGTTTAAGTTGGTAGATACATCTAGAGTTATCTGGTGCAGTCTCACCCTCTGGCAAGGCCAGCACTAAAATTGGCTTCTACAGGCCACTTTTTAAATGTTTAAAATAGTGGAAATTCTAGTACCTATAATGCATACCTATGCTAGATTGCACTCACTGTGAAGAATTTTCTCTCTATATTGAAATGACATCCCTTGCTGAGTCCTGTCTGGTTTCTCTTTTACTTCCATTTAGCAAAGATAAGCATGTCTCAGCAAAAGGACTAGAATAGTACTCAGCTTCTATGATTGGCTGGGTTTAGCTCTGATTTGTGTAAGAAAGCATGTTGTTCAGGGAATTAGTTCTTTTCTGTATTGGTTTAAATTTTTGAAGTGACTTGTCCAGTTTTGATAAGGCCTGAAACAGGCAAAAAAAATGAGACATGTTTTAGAGAGTCTATGTGAGTTTGGGAGACTACATGTATATTCTTGAATGATTTTGTTAAGAATAAATAGCATATGCCTTGAAATCTTGTACTTATAATAAGAAAAGGAAATAACCATTGATATGAATATATACAGTTGTGAGTAGCTGTAGTGGGATGTATGAGGCACAACTGAATTGAACAAACCTATGCTATCTTTTTGGCAACTAAGGTAGACAAGTTATAAATGCTTACTACTGGGTATTTTGCTACTCATTACATCTTTGCAGACCAATCTTCAGTTGCTCTAGAAAGAGCAGGAAACATGCTTTTCAAAAGCTACTCGTGCAGGATTGTTTGTCATGTTAAATGATAGTGCGAAGCCTTGTAAGGAAAAAAATTGCACAATGCAAATAATATGTTTTACAGGTAAGTGGTCTAGTCTAAGGCCAGCAGATGATATTTTATAACAGTTTGCTGACACTGACAGGGAGGGAGGGGCTTTGATCCTCATTGCATGATTCCTCTTCTTTCCTGACAATTTGTGTGGTTATCAGTCCAACATTAGTGATTTTGGCTTTTTGTTCCAATTAGGAAACTGCTTCTTTTGAGTGCAGAAAGGTGATTTGGTGTAAGTTATCACCTTAATCAACTTTATCGTATTTGGCATGTAAATTCTGTCTGTAGCACTGAAGCAGACAGACAATAAAAAGAGGGGAATGTATGCCATTTTAAGATCTTAATTCCTTTCCCAGTCCTATTTGAGAAGTACATTAGGATGGTCCTCAGCTTCTAAAAGCAAACAGTTAAGTGCATGTGCTGCAAACAGTTAAGTGGTTTTGGTTAAGCTGAAATGTTGTTTTTCAGAGTTAAATTCTGTTAGGTGACTGTTACTCCTACACTGGTAGCCATTGATTAAATCAAGGAGAAGAGAGTGCACTGGCCTTGAATTTGACAACTCTGTTCCAGTGGAGGCAAAAGTTTTAAGTTGCTGGAACATTAAAAAACCCCACAATCTTTTGAAGGAATTCTACTAACTGAAATGTATTTTAGTGTTGCAAATCGTAATTGCAAGTAAGTAACTATCACAATAATAGCAGCTTAATTATGATGAGACTCCTCATAATAAAAGCATGCCCATTTATAGCAGAAGACCTGCTGCCATATTACCTGGAAATTCTGCAGCTGTCATCAGTTTTTGTTGGTGCAAGCGCTGAAGGCAAAATTTCTTGAATGTCATTATCTGCACTGCAATTGAAACACAGGCCTTTAGTTCTACTTGCAAGCCAAAGTTTTTCTGTCAACTTGAGGGGGAAGAAGAGAAAGTATTCTGAGACTGGGGCATTTGCTTTCACACAGTTTTTCCAAACTCTTCACTGTGATGTTATGACACTGGTACACTTGAGACTGCTGATGCTTCTCCTCCTCATATCAAGCTTTTAAAAATGAATAGTTTCCTATTTGACAATAGCTTGTATAACAGCTTCCATCACTTCAGTAAACAAGAACTTTCAGAAGAAAATCATTGGAGTTATCATGAGTGCTTCATTAAGCTGTTGGCATTTTTCTGCCTAAAGAGTGCCGCAGCTGGCATGGATGGATTAGTAAATTTTTCCTGTTTCTGGTTGTTATCTACATTTTTTTTATTAGTATTGTTATTACTATTTTTCTGTCTTGGTAAAAATGTCAGAGAGGCTACCTGGCTTGACAGGCACATCTGTTGAAGCCTAAACTGTTGCCATCTCTAATTTCACTTCTCTGCCTCTTGTTCATAGGCTGGTCTTGCCTTCTCTTCACTTGTGTTGATTCAAGAAATGATGTGGCTGCTGAACAAACCAGCTTGTGGAGCTGATTTTGTTGAAAAATTGTATTTAAAACCTAAGTATGTTTATATTCTGGGCTTTTCAGACAGACTATTTTTTTTCCTGACCTAGTTTGATTAACAGTCATAAGCACTTAAGCTGTCACAGTTGAGAAGGCTGAGTAGAGGTGGAAGTGTCCAGGAGCCACTGATACAGCAGACCAATGGTGTCTTTTCCAAGGAAAACTGACACCAAATAGCATTTGAAGAAGGTAGTTGAACTGTTGGTAGCATTTGATGCAAGTTCTCTCTAATGTTAAAAGTTCTTCAATGATACAGAACTTCAGCATATGGAATAACAATATGATGTAAATTTTAAAGCATAGATAAGTATTTTTAGGTATTTCTTGATTACAAAGAGGTTAAAATGTAAATTTAAATTTAAATTTCAACAATAGTGGCAAAAAACACACTACACTACTACATCTATTTGACCGTGACTAATATTTTAAAAGAGTAAATTTGCTGTAGTTGGTTTTTGCAGTAAAATATTAATGTATTATAATAATCTTTTTTATGTTGTATTTCAGAACTATAGATTTTTGTTAGGCTGTCAGGTGCCTAACAATTTGACAGTGGCCTTGGGAATATTTTTTTTCCCATGGAAATAAGCTTGTGTTATTCTACATAGATAAGTCTGAAGGAAAACCATGTTTTGTTTTGCTTTAGAAAATACAGAAAGTAGAGTAGCAAGCAACTACAGAATTTCTGGGCTTGTTTGTTTGGGTTTTTTTTTTTTTTTTTTTTTTCAGTTTTTCTGAGTAATATTGCTTCTTGACCATATAAATGATGAGGACAGATCTGGCAGATTATAGTATTAATTTATAATTAACTTTCAAGTCAGTTATTTTGAAGTCTGTCAATATGTATATGTTTTACTCATAGTTTATTTTCAAGTGCATGGTAATTGCAGTGAGTCTTCCTGGAACTGCTTACCTGGAAAGGTTTAGGATACCTTCGTAGACAGTATTGTCTTATTTTGCATTTAGTGTGCATGAAGTAAAATACTGAAAGTAAGTTTTCTAAAGTAATAAACAATTTCCTAAGTAATAACATTTAGTTTAACATAGCTGAAAATACTTGTAACATCAAATATAATTTGAAGTTTTTTTATTTTGTTATGGTTTTGGAAAGTTAACAACTAGATGTTAACAACTTTCAATGTATTGATTTTTAATACTTGAAATATATTATCTTTTTTGGGGTTTTTCTCTAGTAAGTATTGAGGGTTTTGCAGGCTTGTGGAAAATTCTTCTTAATCCCTTCTGTTGCTAGAATTCTGCATTTTCAGTTGAACATGGAAGTTCTCCTAAGTTCTGCTGCTGAAGCAAAAATTTTTTTTTAGTTTGTGGAAAAGCATAGAAAGGTGTGGTGGTTGCATTTTGGTTGTTGGTTTTTGTTTTGTTTTGTTTTTTTAAACTAAACCCCAGATTTTGTAGATGCTTGGGGAATTATTAAATGATTATTGCAGATTGAGTTTAATAATTTCTCCATTAGTTAGATTGCGTATGCTCTGGCTGATACGTTTATGCTGTCTGAATCAGGTAACAGCTTACATTTAAAGAGCATGCCAGCCACTCCAGAGAACTGATGTATGAAATCAGGGCCTGTTGATAGTGTGATTGCATGTACTAATTTTTCTTCACTGTTGGTCTGAATTTGTAACGATTCCTTCCTGCTTTATAGTTGTGCACAGGAAGCCAGAGTAATTGATGAGATCATCAAACTGAACTACATTTCAGAAAGCAAACAAACACAAAAGTGAGCTTTCGTTTATGATCAGTCAGTTTAATCCCCTCTTATCATGCATCCTTTTGAGAAGAGTGGCTGCAGCCCAGTGGCAGTGTTGGAGTGAGAATTAAGAGTCAGGAAGGGTAGCGTGATTTTAAGGTGTCATAACTACTCAAGAAATTACTTGGGTGAGTACTTTCATGGTGTAGTACTGAATCTAAGTAAGTGCCTGGTGTCTGAAGTGGTAGTTTGCAAAGCCATCTCAGATATATGCTTTGAGCTTCCCAGTGCATCCAGTCTAGAGAACTTAATGGAAGCATATCACTGTTCATGGGGCTGTGGATTTGTTAATGTAAGGTAGAAGAAGTTGAGAAGCAGTATGCTGTAGTTCAGTTGAGCAGGCCTGTGCAGTTAAATACTTTCCTTTAGAGCTTGAGGTTCTGAGAAGCTCACGTGGAAGTATTCTCATTTGGCTTTATGAAGGGTAGAACAAGTACTTCCCCCTACCCTGTCCCTGCCCTATCTGATTTATTTTATTCCTTCTTTCCTCTTTCATAAAGCTAAGCAACAAACATGACTTTTTTTTTTTTTTTTTTTTTTTTTTTTTTTTTTCAGTTTGCATCAGGCTGCATTTGAAGTTCCTCTGTTGGGGTTTACATTATCCCCTATTTTAACCACCCCTCCCAACCACACTTAAACTATTGTTTAAGAGTGTTCTTCAGTTCACTGTTTTATCAGTGTATACATATATTTAAATTACATGCATAACCTTTTGAATGTAGATTAAGTCACAGAATAGAACTGAGAAATTATACTGTACACAGTATGTTTTAATAAATCCAAACAAATCCTGAGTAGAGGGAAGATAATATAATATTGTTACAGTTTAAAATATTGTATAATGTTAAGCACAATTACAAACTAATAGTATTCTTTTCAAAGGGCAGACCCTCATTTTTCTCCCATGTTTTCCAATTTGAAAATTTGCATTACTTTTTTTTTTTTTTCTCTTGAAATTTCATAGCGTAGCCAGAGAAGCTTAAATATAGTCCTTTGACAGCAGTGTGACTGTTTGAATAGATTGTCTAATTTAGGTAATTATCTCTATGCTTGTCTGTGACTGATGCATATTGACAAAATGATTGGAGGAAAATAGGATCTTGTATTTAAATAAGGCTATTTCTATGTTCTATAGGCAAAACAGGAGCAATTTGTGCTGAATTTTTTCTGCTCTTCTTTGTATTTCATTGTGAATTCTAAATGTTTTGTACATGCTTTGGCTGCTGAAATTATTGGCTGATATAGGCATTTAGGCATGAAGTGTCTTTAAACATTGTAAAGACTGCAGATCTTTTATTTAGCATCAATATGAAATGCTTGGCAGAGTTTATTCAAAATGCAAATATATGTGCTCTGGGAAGCTACCATTTTTTTGTTTTATATTTGCAGCTATGCAAACATGAGTAGAAATTGAAAATAATAGCTTTGTGCTTGTTTTTCTTGTGAGATTGCTTTAAAATCAGTGTTTAGGTGGGTTCAGTATATGTAATTTCTTAATTAGATAGTTCAGTCAAAACCTTTCCTGTATTTGATGGTGGTTTCTTTAGAATTATATTGATCCTCTCATTTGTACAACTATGTAATGCCTAGTCCAGTAGGTATACTGTGGAATCTCTATAGTTCAGAGAATTAGATAGCAGTAAATTGCAAGTACTGGAAAAAATATGGATTGTAAGATAGTTGGAGAGCAGAGTGTAGAAATGCTCAGTGTGAGGTCAATACAGTTCTGCGGTGCTGTGGTCCAGCTGGGCTGGTTGGGTTAGGTGCAGCTTTGAACCCAAGGTATTAAGCCCTTTGTGTTTGCAGAATCACAGAATCCTCTGGCTTGGAAGAGACCTCTGAGATCAAGTCCAACCCTTGATCCACTACCACTGTGGTTACCAGACCATGGCACTGAGTGCCACATCAGTCTCTTCTTAAAAACCCTCCAGGGAGAGAGAATCTACCACCTCCCTGGGCAGCCCATTCCAATGCCTGATCACCCTCTCTGTAAAGAATTTTTTCCTAATATCTAAACTAAACCCCCCCTGGCAGAGCTTGGGACCATGAGTGTGGTCTCCATGTTTAAGTGTGGCACATGCAGCTCCTTGCTTGCTGTGGCATCTGAGGATCATTGCCCAGTCTGCAATGAGATGGTCTGTCTGTCTATGGCTGTAACAGGTTGACAGTAGAATTCTATGGGATATCTCGCAGCAAAGAAGGTGCAGGCAGTTATGGCAAGGTTTCCTTCCTCGGTGTGATAGCAGGAAATATTCTGCATGGAAGTCAATCTGCACTTTGGTAGACTAGCTTTCTTGAGAAACAGTGTAGCTGCTTTAGCGTCACGCCTTTTGTATCATATGTTTGGATGTGAGATAATATGCCAATGAATAACTGAGTTCACTGCCGCATAGTTTCTTTCCTTTGGATAGAAATTCTCAGGACTGGGTTCTTCAGCAGTTAACTTCTGTAAAACAAAGAGAAAAGGATTCTAAAACAACAGAAACAACTAGCAAGATTCAAAAGGGGGGGGGGGGGGGAATGGGGACAGAGAAGAGGAACATAGCCTGAGGGCTTTCAGAGTCCTTGCACTAAGATAGTCCAGTGTCATGTTTTTATTCATTAAATGGAAACTCTTTAACAGTATGCTGTCTTCTTCAGGCCCATCTGTCTAAGTTTATCCTAGCTTGTGCCAACAGTGCTGCAGAAAGGAGTATTCTGAAATTCTATATGAAAAGTTGACCAGTTCTTCAAATTGATCTTAAAATTCACCTAGCTGCAAATTCCATGCAACATAAGTTAATTAAAATTTAGAGGCTATTGTCTTGTTTAGCAAAGTGAAAGCTGTAGTTAGTGACAGCTCAGAGTACTTCTGGATGTGAACAACAGAAATGGTAGAAGAAAGTGATTTGGGAAAGGTTTTTCTTACACATAGGTACTAGTGCAAGTGGACAAATAGTGGGCTCGAGACAGTATCTACAGTCCTGGAAATGGAACTTAAATTGATGCTTTCCTGAAGTCTTCTAATTCCTTAAATTACTTTTCCTCTCAAGGATGAAAATAGTGTCCAGTCTAGGAGTTCATCTTTGTTTAATTTTTGCTACCCCAGCCCTTACCTAGCATGGGATTGTCTTTGTGAAATCTTCTTAACCCAGTTTCTCAGATTTAGTTTCTTAAATGTATAGTTTGTGAGGCAACAGTAGACATTCTAACTGACATTAGAAATTGTCAGTGGCATTTGACTGTAGTTGTACTGTGAACATGATAGATCAATTTTTCTGTAGGAACTAACTCTCTCTACTATGAAGATACTCTGCCCTGCCACCCACTTTGTTTTGCTTTGGTTTTTTCCCCTCAATATTTTTCTGTCGAGATAAGGGGCAGAAAATCAATTATTTCTTACCATAATACATGTGTTAACGGTGCTGTAATTCTACTTCAGTGATGCTCAACTGTCTAGAAACATACAAATATAGCTCACTTGGTTTGGAAAACTGCTGATCAAAATCAGAATTGATTAATAATTTTTCAGGGATTTTCAAAATTTTACAAACCTGCATTCAGGACACTTTTCTATAACCTATACACACATATGCTTCGTCAGTGCTTTTTCTCTTTATATGCACTTGCCATTTAAGAGGCTATTTCTAATTTGTTTATATGTTTGATTTAATGCATTAAGTTTCTTGCTGCACATGAACCCTATTACTTTGTCTAGAAGAACTTTTTCGTGCTATAGCTTGTCATGAACAACAGTGCATTGTTTGCTTTGAACATAAAATTGTTGCAATTCAAGCTGCCCCAGGTAGCAGCTTAAAACTACTCAAAGAGTAAACCCCATATTTTTCACATGAATGACCTGAGTGTGAGGAAGTTAGACTTTTTAAAAACACACACTTACCTACTTGTGTTTTTTCTCACCATTTTAATACAATGTATAAAAAATATGTTCATTAGTGAAGAACTGAAAATAATGGCTTTATTTATTCAGTGGTTATGTATTTCTCTCAGGTCTTAAAAAAAGTTCTTGTTTGTGGTGTATTCAGGTGTCTGTATTTCAGTTGAATGAAAGAAATATGGGAATTAATTTTTTTTGTTGTTTTGAATCTAATTATATTATTACCATATACATCTGTTTCTGAGCAGGGCTTATCTGGCAATGTAATTTTAAATATGTAAAAAATTCTTTAAGCCAGAGCAGTTTGTTATTCTCCAAGAAACTATAATAAGAGCTGAAGTTAATGCAGTATTAGACTAAGTAAACACAATCTGTTTTGGTTTTATGGGATATGCTGTTTCACTATTGTCAGCTGAGCTTTCATTTATCTTTTCAGTTCATTGGTACTTCTTCAATGTCTGTTGGTTGAACCTTAACTGAGGTAAGACAGGTGGATTCCACTTGCTGCCTTGAGGCATGGAAGGAGAGCAAATATGTGTGACTCTTTCTTCAAGATTTACATTCCCCTGCTGGTTCTCCATTCCCAAGACAATTCTCTCATTCTCCGAGACAAGAGGGCATGGTCTCAAGTTGTGCCAGGGGAAGTTTAGGTTAGATATTAGAAAGAATTTCTTTGTGGAGAGGGTGATCAGACATTGGAATGGGCTGCCCAGGGAAGTAGTGGATTCTCTGTCCCTGGATATGTTTAAAAAGAGACTGGATGTGGCACTCAGTGCCATGGTCTAGTAACTGCAGCGGTAGTGGATCAAGGGTTGGACTTGATGATCTCTGAGGTCCCTTCCAATCCATCCGATTCCATGATTCTATGATTCTCTTTCTCTGTCCAGTTGGGTGCTTCAGGCATTATATGAAACTTTTTTATGTGCTACGTTTTTTTCTTCAGAGGAGACTTCATAGAATGGTTTCAGTTAGAAGGGACCTTAAAGATCTAGTTCTACACCCCTGCATGGGCAAGTACACATCCAGGTTGCTCCAAGAGCCTTCATACGCAGCCTTTAACACTTCCAGAGATGGAGCATCCACAGCCTCCCTGGGTAACCTGTTACAGTATCTCACCACCTTCACACTAAATGTCTAATGTAAATATACCCTCTTCCAGCTTAAAAGCATTCTCCCCTTGTCCTGTCACCACACAGTCTTGTAAAAAGTCTGTCCCCATCTTTCCTGTAGGCCCCATTCAGGTACTGGAAGGCTGCTCTAAGGTGTTTCCAGACCCTTCTCAAACATGTATTTATGTATTTTTCAGCCTTTCAGTGTACAGTTGGTATTGTGAATGTTGTTTTGAGCTATTCAGTGAAATAATGTAGGTAGTTCTAGCACAACTGTTGAGAGGAAGCCATACATTCAATGTAGTGGTTTTGTTGCAGGTACTGTAAAAATTGTCACTGGCAGCATAATCACAGCAAATGTCCTTGATTTTGAAAAATCCTGAGAAGATTGTCATATTCTAGCTACACATCTGCATTATAATGTAAAAATACAACTTCACTGCTGATGGTCCTGTAACATAAACATGAGTGGTACTAGGATGGTGATCAGTAAAAGTGGAATCAGTGTCCACTGATTCCCAAGCTGGATGAGAGCCCTTGACATTGAAGACTGAGGTTAAAAAGTCATTAAGTACCTCAGCCTTCTCCAGCTGGACAGTTTGGGTTTTTCTTGAATATTGAAGAAAAGAGCAAGGTCTCTTATTCTGGCTGTTTCAAAACTACTTGTGTCTGAATTTGTAGAAGTTTCTGACACTTGAGCTAGCTGTGTAGGAGAACAGCCCTAAGGCAACATCTCTGCGCTTGAAATCAACTCCAGAAGCCTATTCTAGGAGTTGGTACCTTATTGAAGAGGACTGCCACTGAGAGAAGGGATAAGTCTGTCTGCCATGAACCGTCCAGAAGTTAATTTACTGGACTGCTTGCAAGGATTTCAATGTGTATCTTTTTAGTAGGAATCTTAATTTGTTCTGCTTCACCCCTTTAAATTGGCTAGTCATCATTTTGTATAGAGGCGTTAGAAGTGCCTAAAGCAAATGTGAACAGTCCCACTGATTTGTAATTAAAGTTACCTTTTTTTCTGGTGTCTATCCCTTACGTATATTTTCATTTTTTTGGTCATTGGATCAGGATGGTATTGCAAGTCTCTGATTGAAAGGAATTAGATATGAAAGGCATTAATGGAGTATCTCTATCATATCTGACTTCCTTTATAAGCAGTGGCATTTGGTACTATTAATATGACATTGTTGCTTGTAGGATAATCATGGGTCAAACCGGAAAAAAATCTGAGAAGGGACCAATTTGTTGGCGAAAGCGTGTGAAATCGGAGTATATGAGATTGAGGCAGCTTAAGAGGTTCCGGCGTGCAGATGAAGTAAAGGTATGTTGACTTTTGGTTCTGTTGTTTAAAAAATGATGCAAAAACTGATTTTCTTCTGAAGTATGAGGTATTTTACAGTTAACGCCTGCAATAAATTTCATTAAATACTTGAGTAAAATACTGAAAACTTGTCTAAACTCTATTACAAATGTATCAATGTATTCATCATTGAATTGGGCATGCTGTGTATCAGAAGAGCAAGTATGGCAACTTCTTCAGTCACATACTCATTCTAATTCCATTTGGAAATTAATATCATGCCAAAACTCTGAGTCTGTACACATGAGAAAATTATTTGAGTGAAAGAAATGGATAATGAACTGTACTGACCCTCATTGACAACAAAATTTGTATGTTTGAGGGCTTTTTTAATCCTGTCTGGATTTGTTTACTTATTAATTTAAGTGTTATAATGCCTTAACGTGCTAGTAGGTGAACTTGGAGTCTTTGATTTATTTGTAGTCTTTACGATTTTTATTAATTTCTAGAGTATGTTTAATTCCAATCGTCAGAAGATACTGGAAAGAACTGAAATCTTAAATCAAGAATGGAAACAGCGTAGGATACAACCTGTTCACATCATGACTTCTGTGAGCTCATTGCGCGGGACCAGGGAGGTTGGTTAACATGAGTTGTGGTAATTCCACTTACAAGGTCATTAGCATGTTTTTGTTTTATTACGGGGAAGTTGTCTGTTTCTGTTTTGGTTTTGTTTTGACATGACTTGGAAGCTAAGTATTTTTTGTATTGGTCTCATGATTTATCTATCATGTACTTCAATCATGTATAGGACTTTTGGAAAGCAATAAACTGTAGCAGTCTACCTACCTTTGAGCAACACATAAAAGTGAAACTTCTTTGTTTCTGGTAATACTTGAATCATACCTCAGCATCCTTTAATGAAACGGGTTTGGCTCGCTGATACTGGGAGTTCAGTCTTGCTCCTATTGGAATTGACCCCCAGTGGAACAAATTAATAGTTACTTTGGTTCTTACCAAGTTAAACCACAAGCTGTGAAGATACCCACTTGATAAAGTTGTCTTTTCATTAATTGAAGTAATATAACCACAGAAGCTCTTAAATGAGTTAGTTCAGTTGATGCTCTAGCAGACTAGACACTAAATTTGTGCAAAAAGATTCCATGATCATGATGCAATTTGAGCAACTTATTGGGCTTTCATTATGCTAGCTTGAACAGTGCTTAAGCCTACTCCAGCTTTCTCTATTCAGCCCAGGTTAATTCATTTTCTTTCTCAATTGCTCTTCAGGCTCTTCTCTAAACTAGACCCATTTGAAGATGTGTAAAACCTTTTCAGTAGGATGAGAATGATAAGACTTCATGAATAGATGAAAACAACCAAAGCAAAAACCTTTCCCTTAAAGGAAATCTGTCAGATCTTCCTAAAATTGTAGTGTGGTTTAGAGGTGCATTTGTGTGCGTTCAAGTTCAAATGCAAACATACTAGAAACTTTGCCCAAGTAGTTTCTTTTATGCATATTTGAATATGCAATTAGTTGTGTACAGCTCTATGTCTGTTATATGGCACTATAGGGTCAGAACTTCTGATAATAATTTACACATGTACACATGCAATTTTAACTTTTTTTTTATGGTTAGTAAAAGTTCATTCCTCACCATAACTTTGTTTTTTCTTATTTATTTTAGCTTTATGCAGTATTCTTATGTTAATTTCCTGCCTTAATTGATTTCCTGCCTGAATTGATAGAGCCCACTAATTACTGCATCAAAATCTGGTCTCTGTCCTATGAATCAGAACCATAATGATTAATTTAAGATTGCCATAATTTATAATGAGAGGAGTGAGAAAAATAAGTAATGTGGGGTTTAAAAGATGACCCTAAGATCTCTTTTTATTTTTGTTTTGTTTTGTTTTGTTTTGTTTTGTTTTTTTTTCTCTTAATACACTGAATTTCTTTAGAGTTATACAGGGCACTGGTTAGAAGCTTAATGACCTGAGGGAAAGGTTTTGTGAGACCTTTTGTGTGTTTGGTGAAGACTGCAGGGTATTGCTGGTGGCAGAGGTTTTCTTCAATGGCTACTCCTGTCAGCATCAACCAGAGACTGCAACATGTCTGATGCAAGCCTAATAAATGTTAAACTGAGTTCCATACCAGAATAGCAGGGCAACATATCTGAGACTTAGCACCAAACACTTTGAGTCACTTTGACATAGCTCATTTGTCAGCCTGAGACTTCTAGTTCCAGAGATGAAAATTACTTTTTTAATATTTTTCTTTAAAAATACATAAAAATATGCTAGATAGTTACTAGCTAGAAAATTAAACAATAAATGGGAATAAAGCACTAAAATTGGACAGTGTCTTGAGTATTTATATACACAGCAGAAATCTAATTTAATTTGCTACAAATAAAAAAGAAAATAAATCTGGCTTGTGTCGTTTTGCTGGGGTGCTGTCTCTGTATGCTGTTTGTTACATTACTTTGTGTATTTCTTTAGAAATGTGAAGCTCTGTTCATCTTTCCCTTCTGGAAAGGAGAAAGATCTTTTGTCTCCACTTCCTTTTTTCCTGTCAGGTAGCTATGATAGCTGTTCTAAACTTTGTTTTAACTACCTTCCCTAGCTTTGTATGTTCCTGTCTGTTTTTATTTATAACTTTTTTTCAGAATTCCTCATACTGCTGTCCAAGTATTTGAGAAAAGAGAAAAATTCATTTGTGTCTGTTAACTGTTAAATAGATGCAAGTATAATCTAGAAGCTGCCTGTATTTCTATGGCATGTTCATCCTTTGGAGGCTACATGAACCTCTGAATCTCAAAAAGAAAAAAATATGTAGCTGCTCATTGATATATCCAGAGCTGGATATTAATAATTAATTTTCATTTTTCTGTTGTGAGCATAAGCAAGGGCTTGAGGATAGGATAAACAGACAATAATGGGGAAATTTGGCAGGAATTTTCAAGACATATAGAGAATGTATTTCCATAAGATGTCTTACTGGCATTACAGTAAAAAATTATTTTCTTAACATAAAAAATACATGATTTCTGCAGTGTATTGCTCTGGAGCCAGGGGAAATCTGTTGCTTCTCTGGTGGTTTGAGTAAATACTGTAACATCAGTGTAGCAGCAAGAGTATAAAATCTGCTTTGAGATATCAAACGTGATTTGTATTGAAGTTTGAACAGTATGAGTAAAATACTATCACAGCCATTTGTTAAATGGAAAAAACTATCATGATCTATTAGTAAAGGTATTGACTTAAAAGTCATTTGTTTGTATTTTTTCCTACTAAAAATTTTTACTATTATGCCCTAAAAGTCCTCAAAGGCCGATATGGCTAATTCACTTTGAATTTTGTACATTGTAAAAAGTGTTCTTCTGTGACTTTTTTTTAATTTTTGTTTCTGATGTTGCTGTGTTAAGTGTAACTTGAACTTCTTATTTCAGTGCTCTGTTACCAGTGACATAGATTTTCCGAAACAAGTAATCCCACTGAAGACTCTCAATGCTGTTGCTTCTGTGCCTATAATGTATTCTTGGTCTCCTCTTCAACAGAATTTTATGGTAAGTTTAAGTAAGTGCTGGAAGTAGAAATGTATGGAGAAAAGGGGTTAATTTTAGGAACAAACCAGGAAAAACCTGTTGCCAGTAACCCTCCTTACCTTTTTGATATTGGTAATGAGGCAGTTATAATCAGAATTAGGCTCCCCCAAGTAAAATACAAAAAAGTAACTTTGATTGCAAACTAAACCTCTGTCTTCAATGAACCAAGTATCCTAAAACCTTGTAGTTTATTTCAGGTGAACAATTGTCATACATGCCATTTAACAAATGGGGATTTATTTGAAAGCATATAATTACTGTAATGGAAAATGTTTACTGAGGGAAATGACAATTGACCAACATACCTGTAGCAGAGTATTAATTCTTATGGCATAAAGAGAACGTAATCCTGAAATAGTCTCCCCACGTAATGGTCATTCTTCTATTGGAAATTGTAATAGCCTTTTCTTAATAATTTCACTATATGCAGAAGTCATAATGTCAGACTTCTCTTGTAGATTAGGTATTTGACTTATTTGAACAGCTTAGCTTGTTACAAGCCTTTGTCACATCATATGGTATACGACTGCATTTGTATCTGGCTATTGTGGTAATAATCATAGCCAAATTATGTAAGTTACCAGTTTTATCAGTATGTTTACAGAGTTCTTCCACACATTTTTTTTACTTGCTTTAAATTCACCAGTGTTTGGGTATTTTGTGCTACTGTGGAATCGTGATCAGCAGGAAAGTTTACATTTATTTCTTTAACAATAGAAGGTCCTTGTGTTGTATTGGAAGACACAGCTTAGTATCAAGGTCCATAAATTCTAGTGAGAAAACGTGGGAGTAATAATACTATTAGTCTATATGCAGACAAAAAAAAGTTGTGTAGCTCATATTAAGTTGTGAGGCATGTTTCTGTGCTTACTGTTTAGACAACTTAAGTCTTTTTAATATTTCTTACCTCTGGCAAAGCAATGAAGAGGTGGTTTCTATTGTACATTACTGTGGAAAAGAACAAAGGGAGAGTAGATTTATGAAATGCAAGCATCCCAGAGCTTGGTAGCATACTGTATTTCAGTAGTAGAAGCTTTTGTGGAAACTCACTGCTGACTTTGGTTTTAGGAGTTAGTGTCAGTACTGTGAGCCAATCACTGTTGAGCAAAGATGAGGGTTTTGTTTTATGTATCTAGTTAATTAGTTAAATCAGTTAGTTGTGATAGCTAGACACTTGTTGATAGTGGAAATAGCAAAGAAGAAACGGTGCAAATTGTGCAAACACAATTTAAAATTGTTTGGTTGTAAATGTTGTTACTAGGTAGAGGATGAAACTGTTTTACATAACATTCCTTATATGGGAGATGAAGTACTTGACCAAGATGGTACCTTTATTGAAGAACTGATCAAGAACTATGATGGAAAAGTGCATGGAGACAGAGGTGAGCCCGAACACTCAGGTATACTAATCACTTCTTTCTGCATACATAATTGTTTTCAGTGTTGCTTGTTAAGGCCTAAGGCTTGATTCAGTAGTATCTTTAGATGCTAGTGGTATCTTGTAGTATCTCTAGATGATTGATTTCACTAGTATGTCTAGAATCTCTACACTGTATAAACATTGGTTATGACAGACTTCCTTATTTTAAATATATTGTTTTGCGTCTTCATAAGGCTGAAAAATGTTAAAGTAGTACTATGGAGAAATTAAACACATTAACTTTTTCTCTAGACCATACAGCGATTCATCATAATGCCTAGGTGCAACCTGAAGTTCTTGGTCTTCAATTTTATGCTCACAGCTTTGGGATATAAATCTCCCTGTGTGTGTCTCACTTAGCAGAAAGTGGCAGAAGTATGCAAAATTGGTAACAGCAACACTTGCAAGTGTAATTTGGTAGAATAACTTCTGGTGGGCTTTTTCTTTTTAATTTAAGGAAATACTAGCTGTTTAAAAATCTCCATCTATGAGTCAACTTTAAGGAATAAAGTTGTATCCTACTATTGGTATGCTATATATGTAAGTAATCTTAGTTGCAGTTCATCTCCTATTCTGTGTTGGAGCTGGACTACATGCAATGTCATCAGTCTCTTAGTTTGCTGAAGTCTTAGTGAAATAGCAACCTTTCACTTGCTGTGTGTGCTCACTCAGAGCTGACTTATGCAAGCCTGAACTTTACAGTCATAAAGGTTTCTCTGATTATTCTGTTTGCCCCTTCACAGAAATATTATCCACCCACATTCCCCACCCCACAAATTAACTCAGAGAAAAAGAACTACATTTTTGAGTTCATTGTATGCCACTCATGAAGGTTAAGCCTGTGATTCAATAACAAAGCTATTCAATCCCACATAGTCTCATTAGTGTCCTGAAGATAGCTGGTGCCTTTATATTTCATGAAGAACATGAAATGTTTCATGACGTTTTGACTTTGGATATTTTCACAAATTTACTGATTGCTGACATCCATCTGAGAGAACTGATTATGTCATAATAGCAACATTACTAGTAAATGTCTTCAATTATTGATTTAATTTATTATTAGATGAGTCTAGCTTTAACATGAATCTTGTTTCACTTTCCTGAGTTCCGAGTTTATGTTGGCAGTTAGTGTTATTATGGACCTTCAAAAGGATACGTCAAAAGTAGAAAGACGGGTCTTTAGTCTCTCAGTAACTAATTCTTTTGTGATTCTAATTAAATGTAAATGCTATGGGAATCTGTAGCCCAGAGGCATGCCCATGTAATTCTGTAATTGCAGTTTGGTGAGAGAATTTCGCACTAACCTATGTGCTAAGAATTCTGTTGAAAACTTTCAAATGAAGTACCTGCCTGTATTTATTGTCTAGATAGGAATAAAACTATTAGTTTCCTTCCTTTCCCAGCCCCAGTCCAGGTTAAAAAGGATGGTGATAAACACTACTGTTCCCACACAGTTCATGGTTATTTTTAAAAAAAATTATAGTAGTATTTGTCAACAGTAACAATACTTTTCCTCTCTGCAGAAACACCTTACCTGAATTTCACAATGGAATATAAGATAACAAGGAGATGCATGCAGCATCCTTCTGTTTGGAATTATTTGTATATAACTGTATTCATTTTTTATCAGCTTGCCAGTGAGGTCTGTAGTGAGGAACTGGGTGCTACGGAACTACCAATCAAAAATCTCTCAGGAGATTCCGTAGCAGTTCAAGAATGGCTTTATAGACATTCATTTCTAGGCTGGCTTAACTCAACCATGTTGGAATCAGGATTCTGGCATAAAATCTCTTAAATAGTTTAGTGATTGAGTAATTTTTAAAAAAATTTATTCAAAGGAAGGGAAATTTATTTATGACTACTTGTATGAAGGAAGTCAGGAAAAGAAATTTTTCAACAAGTTTCTCTTCTTCCCAGTTGTCAGTCTAAGAAATAAATACTGAGTATTTTTCTCTCTTCTCAGGTCATACATTGAAACTAAGAGGGAAAATACAAAATTTTTTTCATAGATTACATCATTTGCTATAATTTAATTAAAGTTCAGGGAGGACTGAAAATATATATAGAAAATATTTTGTAAACACCTTGTGCTTTTCTGTTCACTTCCAATTTTGCTGAATTTCAGAATGTGGATTTATCAATGATGAAATATTTGTTGAGCTGGTCAATGCACTTGGTCAGTATAGTGATGATGAAGATGATGATGATGGAGATGACAATCCTGATGAAAGAGATGACAAGCAAAAAGATCGGGAAGGTAACAGGATAGGTATGTCTGTTTGCAGACTTCAAAAATAAACAAAAATTATTTCTATTTGATCGCTAAATAAATGAAGTTCAAATCCTTCTACCTCATAGCTTTCAGCTCTATAGTAGCATCATTTTCTTCATTCCCTTTGTCATTTAGTTCAGGAGTTGTACAGAGAATACTACAAAAGGTACTTTTGCCAATTTTTGTTCATGGGCATAATGAGACAGTCAAATGAAGCAAAATCATTTGGATATCCATCTATTAAATGCTTTCATGCTCCTCAGAAAATGAAGTATTATCCTATTGTAGGCAGAGTTCTGAATTGCCATCTCCATCTGCTGGTGAAATAGTGGTTTATCCAAATTTTACTAATAGAGTTAGCAGGAAAGATGACAATGAAGTTTAAGTTGTCTGTGAATTAGAAGGAATACCTTTTTTAATTTAGATTTTCCTGAAGTCTCCCTTTCTCTTAATACCTCCTTGAAAGTAGCAAATAGCAGAAATATTTTTTCTGTTTTTCCAAAGTTTTTGCTTATTTGACAGACAAAGAAAGCCACCCACCCCGGAGATTTCCTGCTGACAAGATATTTGAAGCCATTTCCTCAATGTTTCCAGACAAGGGTACAGCAGAAGAATTAAAAGAGAAGTAAGAAAGTATTTCTTGTAATACATTGCTATGTTGCTTCATGAAATTAAGATTTCTTGGCTTCATTAAATGTATGTTGATTAGGAATGGTCTTTACAGCTGGGTTCTGTGGCAGTTGTATAACTTCTGCAATTGATCCTTGAACGGAATTGGCTGTTCCCAAGTCAAAGGAAACAAGTGTTTGTTAGCCTTCCTTTCAAACTATCAAAGTGGATGCTTGCATGTGTTTAATAATCTTTGTTATTTTTTTTAAGTGGCAAAATGAAAGCTGCTGTTTAAAAAAAAAAAGTTCCCCTTTTTGGAGTTAGTGAGTGATACTGAGTAATTTCTATAAGATGACAGTCCAGAAAAAAAAATCCATTATTTCCTAGCCAATTTTTTATTTGTATTAATGATTATGGAAGTAATAACATGTTGTGTCACTGATTGACCTTTCCAGCTGGCACATACTTCTTTACTTTTCAATTCTTTTTGTCACTTGAAATGCAAAGTGTTGCTGCAGTAAAAAAAAAAAAAAAAAACGGGTTTGATTTTTTTTTCCCCTTTAATTTATTATACTAAATAAATAACTTCATTTCTTTATTTTAAGATACAAAGAACTCACTGAGCAGCAGCTTCCTGGAGCTCTTCCTCCTGAATGCACACCAAACATAGATGGACCAAATGCTAAATCCGTTCAGAGGGAGCAAAGCCTGCACTCTTTTCACACACTCTTCTGTAGACGCTGTTTTAAATATGATTGCTTCTTGCATCGTAAGTACAATTATGATGTACTTGTATGCCTCTTATTTAAATCAGAACACTTAAAAGTACCATAACATGCAATACCAAAGGAAGGAAAGAGAAGAAAAAAACAAAAGCAGTAATGGCTAAAGTTGACAAAAACAGCTTGACCATGTTGATGGCATCATTTTGCAGTGAGAACTATGGTTAAAAAAACTGAGTGCTCCTGATTGGGGTAGTTTGTTATTCCTTCACATAGAATTTCTAATTGGATCGACCTTTAACATTACTTCTCTTACAGTCCTTAAGAAAACTACATTGGTTTTTACTACTGTTTCTGTGGTAGACTGTCACAGTTTGTGTATGGAGAATGGAACGTATTTCTCTATTAAAATATCTTACTATTCATCAGACTCACTTCACTTTCCAGCTAGGAGAATGAACATCCATTAACAGTTTTTGAGTCTTTTATTCTCTCAGGTTACTTTCTAGCCAGTTTACTTGTAGCTGGTGATTTGATGAAGAATTGTTTCAGACAGTTAAATTTTAGAAATTGTGACATTCTTTCCACTGAATTGCTTTTCATGTTGTCCCTTTCTTTTGAGGGAAGGATTTAATAAGAGCATTACCAATGATATTTCCATTTGCAAAGTGTGAAGAATAAGAAATTCTGAAGTGCTATTTGAGACAATTCTGTCTCTGAGAACAGAGTCAAATGTAAAGGGTCAGATATGAAGTGGTTTCAACTTTTAGTACAAGTTGAAACTTGTATTACAATGTCCGCTCTTTCAAATTTGTTTTCTCTTTTAACTGTTTATTTGCATGTTCCACTGTGAGTATGCATGCATGTTCATTTGGAAACCTTTGTGCTTTGTCAGTAGCTTCTGGTTGTATTTGTACTTAAAACTGAAGGCTTTGCGTAGTGCTGCTGCTTTTTTAGTATGCTTTGGTTGCCTTTCAGTTTGAGGAAGAACTGAAGTTGTTCTCAAATGGGGGTAGAGTGGGAAGCTTTTTCTTTTCCTAGTTTCCTTAATATTTGTGGCTTTTGTACTTAGGTCTGTTACTTTCTCCTTGTGTTCTATTGCTTGAAAATAGAAAGAGAACCTCTTCTGAATGATAAAGAACAACGAGTTTCTGGACATGAAGATGCTGCCTTGTTCAGCCAGCTTCAACAGTGTGTTTTGTGGAGCTGTAGTCTTTTTTACAAATATCTTAGTTGCCTGGATGAATCATTCCAAGATGATGTATGTGCAGCCTTAGTCTGTAAGACAGGGAAGAGTGAAGCTGTGTGCTGCCTCTTGGCAAATCCATTTGTCTGGCAGTGGTTTTAGTTTTTGACACTCTCAGTGGTCTAGCAGGAAGATTGAGTAGTTTTGCTTCTTTGAAAGGATTTTGTTTTTTAAGTCAACAAGAAAGCATTGTCCAGACAAACTTTTTTTTAGTAGCACCCCAGAAGATTTTGGGTATTTCTGCAGCAGTGGTTCTAGCCTGTTTTTCTCACATATATTTGATTACTTATGTAGGTTGTATGGATTTAACTTTTGTAGTAATTTTTTGCAGATTGTCAGAAGTAGAACTGAGAGGATTCATAGAGCAGGTTTTGGTAACTGCTAATCTGGGGAGCCTGGTATTACCAGTCCACAGTTTTGAGGCACCAACTCTGTGAGTCTTATTTTATTTTTAGAGCTGTGAAGGATAGGTTCATAGTGTTGTTTGTTTTGATGTATTCTTTAGTGCCATATTCAGCCAATTACAAAGTCCAGAGTCATGTCACTGATCAGCTGAAACAACTTGGTTCTCTCACTAGCAACATCCTTTAAACCAAAAGCATCGTGCCTCTTTGCCCTCTCTCTCTGTGTTTATAACCCTCAGATGAGACAACAAGGTATTTATGCTAAAATATTGCCTAAGGTCTTGTTGCTGATTTAAGTCCCTTAAGCCAGTATTCTTTCCAAAGTGGTGTATGTCCATGGCTTTATTATAAACCAGGCCTTGTACTTTAAAAGGCACAAACTTTGAATTGTCTCTTCTGGTTTTCAAGGGCATAGCAGAATGAAGGAAGAGTAGCATTTAACACTGTGGAGGCATTCAGGAGGTACCTTGTGTCTATATGGAGCATGAAATTAGTGGTTGATAATCCTTTTCATGTCAGTTTATGTAGCACATGCATTACCCATTGACTATGTAGTCTCCAGACTGGACACTGAATATAATAAACCGATCCTTCTGTCACTATTCCTTGGAGACACATCCAAATCCCACTTCTGTGCTGCTTTGTGTTCAATGTTTTCTTCTGCTTGTGTCTGTAGTAACACCGAAGAGTAAGGATTTTTTTCTGTCTGTCTAGGTGTCTGTCTAGAGAAAGGAATTTATCAGTTTCAAAACTGAGTTGGTTGTATGACCTCTTTGATTTCTCTGGAATTTTAACTGTTGGTCAACTCCACCAGATGCATTGCTGGGAATGAATCAGAAAGATTACTCTGGTTATTGGAATGCTGAAGCAGAAATTTTCAGTGTCTCTACAACAATTTAACTTTTAAAAAACTTGGTGACATTTCTACTAGCAACCCTAATCAGGTGCCCTTATGTTCTATCTCATGCACTTGCCAAGCACTGGAGGATTATGTGCTGGCTTCTGCAGATGACATTTTTGATTAATTACTTGGGTAACAAGGTGGGCTACGGTGATCAGATTTGTACTTCAAAAGGCACAAATCTCTGGAAAGGCATAGAAAAATACAGGAATTCTGTTAGGCCTGATTTTGACTTTTGTAATTCCCCCTCTAAGATTCAATTTTTGTTAAGATTAGCCTTATTTTATGGAATTTCAAATCTTTGTTCTAGAACATTTGAGTTAAATATTGGAAAAGCTATTCAATTTTTAACGTGTCAAGTCCCCTTGACCACCTGGCAATCCCTTTATGTGCCGGTGATGACATTACTGAAAAAAGTTGTATACTGACTTCATTTGCTGACACCAAGGAATTATGCCTAAATATCTGGACTAACAAAGAATTTAGAAGAAGGAAAAATGTCAGGTAGGGAGAATTTCCCAAATAGCTTGACTGTAAAGCAAATGTACATTTCAGGCTACTCTGTTGCCTGTGTACTTTCACAATATGAAAAACATGAGAATTGAGTCTATGGGGAATGAGACAGGTCATTAATCTCAGAGATGAAAAACATTGTCGGTGAATCAGTTTTAGAATGACTTTTGTCAAGAAATTATGGAAGAAGTATGGAGCAGAGGTATTTAGGAAATTCTGCAAAGTCTTTTTTTTTTAATTTACTTTTTGTATTGGCAAGATTCATAATACAGCTATACAAACAGTTTTATTGTTGTCTTCAGTCTTTTATTGGTAACAAGCCTCCAAAAAACCTCACAGCCACAGTGGTAGATTCTGATTATGGTTGTCAATACTATATAATTTCAGGTGTTTTTGAAAGAGTGGAATACAAGATACGATTCTAATATTAAGTATCACGTATAGTGTATTTTTGAGGTTTCCCCGGTTTAAAAAGACACAATTTGATTTTTATTTTTTCCCACTGCATTACCAACTAAACATTTCTTCATTGTCTAAAGAAAAATACCTTTTTAAAAAAATAAACACTCCTTCTAGGACCTTGCACAAATAACTTTTGAGAGAAAAGTTTGCATCTGCAAATAACATGTAGAAAGAATAGTTTTCATTTCTGCACAAAGCTGCAGTCTGATTTTGATCATAGCTTGCAAATGTTTTACTATTCTTTTGCATTGGTGGAAGATTATTTTCCTTGTGGTATGAAGAGAGGGTAAAAATTATGTGGGGGAAAAAAAAAAAACCTGAATGAATGTAATGTAACTATATGAATGTAACTATACAAATTTGAAGATGCGTTGTTGAAAAATATTTAGTTTTCCCCCCCCACTTTTGGGTGGGGAGCTCCTATCATTGTTTCTTAAAAGCTGGAAAAAGGTGAAATAATTTTGTATTAGATTGCAAGGTTTCTTTTTTATTTAACATATTTTACAGAATGTATGAACACTTGGAGGGTATGTGAAACAAATAAGAAGTGTAATTCCAGGTAAAGGCTTTTAACTGGAATGTGGGGGATGAAAGAATACCAGTAGCAACCGTATGCATAAATTACATTCCTATACCTGCTTGCAAATAATTTTTACCTATCTATATTTCCATATGTGAAAAAGTGAAACTTGTGTTTCTAGATCTATAAAATCTAATATTTTTCTGGAGAAAGTCATGCAATACTTAGTGATATTTTAGTATTGTTTATAACTTTTTAAGAAAGCTTTGGAAGAAAACATTGCTCCCCTGGGGTTCCCATGTGTTCCTCTCATCAATACAGGCATAACATTATAGAATTTATTACTCAATTTCCAGTGTCCCATCCCTATGAGAAGGGAGCATGAAATGATGGTTCCAAGATGCATTGTTTTCACCAAAGAAGCTGTCTAAGGTGCTCATCAGCACTGATCACCCTTCCTGCTTGTGCCATATAAGTGCTTATGGAGCTACTCTGCAAATCATTGACATGAGGTCTGCTTTTAAAAACTTTGTGAAGACATATGTGAGCTCTGCCCACATTCTTTAAGAGGGAAGAAACTAAATTTTTAAAGCTTAGTCTTGAAAGCATAGTGGACTATCATAAAGGAAGCCTTGTGCATAACCTAGAAATATGTGTAGAAAATCCTATGGTGGTGGCTTATTGAAGGAGAATGATATGTGTGTAGTGTTGGTACAGAACAACCCTTATGTAGATGAGGAAAGGAATTCATCTTTCATTTGGAACATTAGCACTTTTTATTCACTGGGTATAAAAAATTTAACTAAGTTACAGTTGCCTGACTGCAACTGTGGTAAAACTGCAGCATAAGTGCTTTTACAGTTCTTGGGAACAATGCATTTTCAGACAAGCATCTTCTGTAGGCCTAATCATGGAGGATTAGGAAACAGACAACACTGAGTAGTGTGTGGTGGAATTTTTGGTTGCTTTTTGGGGTTTTTTTGCTTTTTTTTTTAACTTGATTACTTTCTCCATTTTTGTTTCTTGCAGTTGTGTATGCTGCTGTTAGCACATCTAGGGGAAAAATGTATTTATTGATACCTATCGTCTATACATAAAAAAAACCAAAAAAAGTGTTCCTTGAGCATGGAAGAATTTTTTTAAAAAAGACAATTGCAAAAAACTTAGTGGTAGTTCAGAAAGCTCCTAATATAGTTTAGAAACATTTGTATATGAGTTCTGGTGAGTCTAGCTGCTGGTTTTCCAGGCTTCAGTGAAGTAGGGGTTACGGTAGAGTTCCTAAGACTTCTAGCAAAAATCAGTTTCTTTAAAAAAGTCCTGCTGGGAGGCTGGGGTTGCATGGGGAGAGAACTGGTAGAGATGAGCTCCAGCAAAGGGAATAAATAGGTAGGAAACTTGGCCATCATGTTATAAAAGTGCTTATGTTGCATCTGTAAACGTAGCCAATTCTGTTTCATTACTGAGTTCTGCAACTTATACAGTGTCCATTAGATTTGCATGAGCAGACACTTCTCTGCAAGTTGCATAGAACTGTGGTTGTTCTGAATCCATAGAGACTGAGATGCTAACTTGTTATCACTCTTCAGCTTGCCAGCTTATTGCCTGTCAGCTTAGTTGGAGTGCTGATAAACAAATAGAGCAAAAGTGCTTATGTGTCCCCAGTAATAAATGTGTGTGTATTCATTACCTCTCAAAAGCGTGTGGGGTTAGATTTTTTGACAAGATAGAAATTGAACTCTTGAATCTTACAGATTAGAGGTGATAATGCATTACTAGGAGAAGTCCTGAATAATACTGTTTAACATAGGAATGGATGTAAAATCTGTTCTCATTGTTGGGAAGGTAGACATAGCAAGTCTTCCTCGATACATGAAACAAATGTGATGATTTTCTTCACCGATATAAATGGGCATATACAAGACTTAGCCATATACTGTCTCTGTGTATTTAAGTAGTAAGTCAATGTCACTTGTTGGGTCTTATTTTGTTGTATTTTTTTCCACATGCTGTAATTTTTATTCTGGTATAAGTAAAGACTTGGTAAACTTTGTGTTTTGGATACTATTTGGTGTTAGATCTTTAATGTGTTTCTTATATTAAAACTTACAAATATTAATTTTATTCAACAGCATTCCATGCAACTCCTAATACTTATAAACGAAAGAATACAGAAACAGCATTAGATAATAAGCCCTGTGGACCACACTGTTATCAACATCTGGTAAGATAATTTCATATGCTAGAATTCACTACCTGCTAGTGTTAGCTAGCTAAATTTTGTGTCAAGGACAAATTTAAACACTAAATTTAGTGTCAATGTGGGATCTACGAGGGCCACTTCCAGTCATGTATGTTATCTTCAGTTTGTGCCAAGAAGTTAATTTCCAATCAGCAAATGAAAGTCTAAGAAGGAAAAATTTTTAGCTCTATTAGATGTAGCCTGAGATATATGTAGGGAAGAAAGACTATTACCTCCTAATAATGTGTTGCTGCTGTCCAGTCTAGTCGAAGAACAGACTTAAAGACTTACCTCTCATAAGCTATATCACAACTAAAAGCTCTGTTAGTTTGCCACAGGTAGATTTCATCTAGAATTCATGCTCTTAACAAACATCAGGAAGTTTAAATATGTATTAATATAATTTTAAATCTCTCATAATCCCTTAAATTTTTTGTATGACATGTATCCAGTCTAAAAACTTTCTACACAATTAAGTACCCCTTTTTAATAGAAAAAAAATTACTGGTGATTGTATTTTAAAATGCAGAACACATATTGTTTAAGCTCTGTATATGAGAAGAGTTCTTATATTTTAAGAGTATTTTCTGTGGGAAATTCTCATTTTTTTCTATCATCTAGGAAAATGGAAATTTACTACTGAATTATTTTTCACTTGGCAGCCAAAATGAACTGGAACTGAAATACTGACATAAGCACTTTGTAAATGGAGATTATTTTTTTTTCATGATGGCATCAAAAGTATTTATTTTCATGGTTAGAGTACATTTAACAGAAAATTGTGTGTTCATGATAGTTTGTAGACCGATGCAAAGTTATACAGTATGTGAGTAGAATGTATTTTGCCCTGATCCCTGCCCTGAGATGAAAACTTTAATTTTTCCCCTGAAAATTATAACGGTTTGTGTTCAGGAAGGTGCAAAGGAGTTTGCAGCTGCGTTGACTGCAGAGCGTATAAAGACACCGCCAAAGCGCCCAGGTGGCCGCCGAAGGGGAAGGCTTCCAAATAACACCAGCAGACCTAGCACGCCAACAATAAATGTATTGGAATCAAAAGACACAGACAGTGATAGAGAAGCTGGAACTGAAACTGGAGGAGAAAACAATGATAAAGAAGAAGAAGAAAAGAAAGATGAAACATCCAGTTCCTCTGGTGAGACTAGACAATGCTTCTTTATTCAATAACCTGCAGTGCTTGAGAGGACTGAAAGAACCCAAGTTCAGCCATGAGATCCTAGAAACCTTACAATATATGAAACTGAGTGAAAATACAGAGTAACAGTGAGCTTAATGAGTTCTATATAAGAAAATTTCCTTTTTTAGAAATTGTCTGTATTTAGCTAATAATTTAACAGTTTTAAGGGCTGTGTAAAATTTTTTAGAAGTAAGCCTTACATTGACCCTTACTCTCAATTATGTGTTAAAGAAGCAAATTCTAGGTGTCAAACACCAATAAAGATGAAGCCAAATATTGAACCTCCGGAGAATGTGGAATGGAGTGGTGCAGAAGCCTCAATGTTTAGAGTTCTTATTGGCACCTACTATGACAACTTCTGTGCAATTGCCAGACTGATTGGGACCAAGACATGCAGGCAGGTAAGAAAGGAAGCTACTTAGGAAGGATGATAGAATTTTACTTTTAAAACTGAAGTATAGAAATACTAGCATTAATTACTAAAAGAGAAAATGAATTCATTTTCTTAGTTTCCCCAAGAATGCTATGATCCAGAATTCATGCCACAAGTATATAAAAGTTAGTTTTAAAACTGTTTTTAAATTAAATTTACAGGTGATTTAAATTAGGCTGTCTGTTCTTAAATGACAAAAATAACCCACTTTAAATATATTGAAAAGACACTATGACTGGATATAACCTCTAAGTTGTTGGTTGGAGGAAATCATACTAACTTAGAAAATGAGCAACTTTCTACTAGTGAGAGATTTATCGTGGATGTATTATGGTATCTCTTGTTAGGTGTATGAGTTTAGAGTAAAGGAATCTAGTATTATTGCTCCAGTCCCTGCTGAAGATGTTGATACTCCTCCCAGAAAGAAGAAAAGGAAACACAGGTAAATCTGTTACTAAATAACCTTAGCATAACAATAAATTTGAGATACAGGGGATCAGAACAGAAAGTATTTTGGAGGAAAAATCATGCATATCTTTTGCTTCCAACTACAAAATTTGCAGCAACTTAAAAAAAAAAAAGATGTTTTGGTTTCTGACATAAGTCTTAGTGCATTAGCAAGTATAACCTTCCACTTCCCCTTTCCCTTCTTTTTATTCTCTGTAACAGTCAGATTCTTATTCTTGCAGATGTATTGCTGAAAGTAGTCAAGCTAAGTTTAGATTGTAAATACTCTACTTACAACATTCAAGATAACTGAGTTATAATTGTGTTTGCAGCAATTAATATTAAATTTACACGTATTATAATGTATTCAATAGTGATTATATGGTATTTTGTAAATTAAAAATCATGGGGTCTTTACAGCGTATCCACCGTAAGATTCAGATGATCAGTAAGCAAAAAGTTATAGCAAACTAGTAGGATTGCTTTTTTTGAGAGAGACTGTTCCTTTGTATCATCCCGAATTTCATTAACAACTAGAACTTAACTAAAGAACCAGGTTAAGAAGTTACTATTTGAAGTGAAGCTGCAATGAAGAATAGAATCAAAGTTTTTGCTGGAGTGACAAGGGCCATCTGAATCAATTTCTGTTGAAATTGTAAAGTGGTGACTACTGTCTGTCACTGAAAAGCGTTTTTCTTTGAGAATCCTGAAGTTTGAAAAATACGACTCCATGATTATTTTTATTCCCAGGAATAAGAACATAGGAGATAAAAAGCTGACTGGAAATTGGCAGGCATTACATACATTTTTTTTCCACAAAGTTTCCTATTACTCCCTGTACTTATTTTCTCCCAGGTTTGTTCTTTCAGTTCTTCTCCCATAAATTCTTGCTTCTGTTTTATATTGTTTAAGTGTATTTATTATTTCTGGGCTTAGTGTAATTCCTGGTACTGGCTCAAGGATAGTATTGATGTGGAGTAGAATGCTTCTACTCTGAATCAGACTCATAGAATGGTTTGGGTTGGAAGGGACTTTAAAGTGATCTAAGTGCCTAATTCCCCCTGCACGGCAGAGACACCTCCCACTAGATCAGGTTGCTTAACACCCCATCCAACCTGGCCTTGAACTCTTCTTACGGGGAGGGCACCCACAACCTTCCTAGGCAGAAGGAAGCTACAGGTCAGTAAGAGGAGATCTGGCACACAGGTAGGGTCAGAGCCATGGAGGTGGAAAGAACACCTCAGCACTACTGACTCTGAGGTCTAGGATACTTACCAGGCTGCTGACTATGTATATTTTTGGAGTAGAGAAACTGAGCCACAAGTTGGCAGACTAGGCAGATTACTCATTTCACATTCCTGCATTTAAGTCCCAAATGCTGTTCTTGTTCTAGTACAAAATAATACAATGGGGTTTGACTCACAGTACTTAGTCTTTTAAAGAAATGAGCCTCTCAAATTATCAAGGGAGACTTCAGAAAAGCTCTGACCAAGAAACAACCAAGCATAAAGGCAGCTGATGTGAGCTAGAGAAAGATTCAGTGAACATTGGAAGAGATTCTATTCTCAACAAAAACAATTGGTTGCATGCTCTTGGCACAGTTTAAGTTTTGGAGTATTTGGTGCGCTTGGCTGTTAGGATTTGGAGTTATTAGCCATAGTGCAAGTTTGGAATGTGCAGCTGGGAATTAGCTTGCTTTCAGATTAATGCATATTGCTGTAAAAATGGTGCCACTACACCTGTTTCAAAAAGTAACTAAAAGACTCAAATGTGTTTCAAAGCTGAAATGGATTGTATGGTTAGCAGGGTGGTGTTGTCATGGAGGTGTAAGACTTCTTTTGGTTTCTTTTTTTTTCCAAATAAATAAGAGCAAATAAATAAGTACCATTACATGGGGTTCTTCTACGTGCAGTAGTCTTTTAAAAAGAAAAACATTTTAGCCTCCCTACATATCTGGGCACAACTAGCAATTGGGAAAACCATCAAAGTCTGTTTCTCTGTTTCTTACAACTCTTTAGAGTTTACTCGTTTGTAAAGTAACTCCAGTCCTAGAGCCAGGGAAGGCCCTTCTGTCCTAGTTGCACTTTTCTATTGCAAGGCACTAACTTGATTGCAGGCTTTCTAAATGTACATGTGGTAGACAGCCTTGGAGCAAAAGCAGCATTCACCAAAGAGAGAAGCAGCAGCAGAAGGCTGCTTTTGATGTCCTCTTGTAACTGTTTTGGTAGATCTTCTTGCAGGACTTCGCCTGTTTCCCATGCAATATTGGTGCCCATATCAGCATACTGGGCAAATAGTTCACAAGAGTACACCTCCATAAGATAGTAAGAGAAATTACCTCCATACTTTGAGTTTCATTTTTGTTAGATAATCATAATAAGACTGATCAATGGGAGGAGAAGACATTTATTTAGTTGGTTTTTTGGCAAGCCAATGTCATAGCTTGTCCTCTGTATCAGAGATTAATCTGTCAGTTTGTGAAAAATAATATGCTGAAGAGTAAGTAAGTACTTCGCATGTAAGGCAACAGAAAAATCTGAGTCAGGAAAGAATTCATAAAAGCGTGAGCATATGTTGGAGGTTGAGTACTTCAGAACTGTTCATTCTCCTAAATGTATTTACATCTTCCATTGCCAGGAGCTGAACTGTATCTGTTTTAACCAATCAGCACTCCTTGCTCTGAATTTTTAAGGATCTCTTAATTGATTATGCGTATATAATGTATATATATGTAATGCTGCTGCTTGATTTTTTTTTGCCTTTCTTCCTTCTCATCCCCTATTTGGATGTGAGTCTACTGAGTAAACTTTATTTGAAAGTTTTTTTTTTTTTCTTCCATACTTTCTCATTTTCCTCCTCCTGTCCTACCTTTTCCTGGAGTGCTGTTCACTAGTTATGTTTGAATAGCTTATGTGGTTCTGCCCGGATTTCAGGTACCTTTCTATAGAGATTTAAAGTCTCACTGTTACCAGGCAAAAGGTGCAGCTGAGGCATGGGTAGAGGTGTTCTTGTGTGCCACCTGGTTGGAAGACTGAGTCTTCAAGGGGTGGGAAGGTTGTGGATAAGCTATGATTTAGGAGCCTGAGAAGAAGTCTGTGAGTGGTGCTGGAAAACTGAGCACTTCAAAGACTTAACTACATATATTGATATAATTGGCATGTACTTTGAATTTTCAGTGCTATTTCTGGCCGTAAGGTATCCCTGCATGGAGTAAGAAATGCTAGTGCAGCTTCTTCCAAAGAATGCATTTGAACTGCCTGATTAGCTGGTATCGGTGCCTCCAAAAAACACTGGCAAAATCTAGTAGGTTGTTAGCAGAGAAGAAAAATAGAATTGACGACTTCTGTCATAATACTTCTGGAAGCACTTATTTTCTAACCTGGCTGTCTGGCAGATGTCAGCAACAAATCTACCTGCTTGTTTGGAAATGTGCCACTGAGTTTCCAGTTTGCCTTTTTTAATGAATAGTTGAGTCCCAAGTGCCTTCTCAACTTTTTGTCTTTTCCTTGCCTTTGTGTATTGGTACATGAGACCAGATCTTGCCTTTTGTTTCTGATTGACATAGCAGATTACAGGACCAAGAAATAAATGAATCCACCTTTAGAATGGTACTAATTCGGGCTTCAGCTTTGTGCCATAAGCAAGGGAACTTGCAGTACTTCCTGGTAATTTTTGAAATTTACAAGCTAAAAAGTGTACTATTTCATTGCGCTAATCAACCCTCCAGTCAAATTGTTCATTGTTGGCAGCTTAATTCATGTTGTCTTAAGTGATTCCCCATAATTTTTTCTTGCAGTATACATATCCAGCTCTCATCTTGCTAAATTCTTACCCTCCTGTGGCACCAATTTTTGTTACAAGACTGGCTAAGAAGATGCCTTTGCAATTATGACTGCCATATTAACACCACAAAATGGACAGAAAAATATATATTAATGCTTTGTTTATGGTGGCAGTCTTTGTCATGTTCTGGTGAACTTATCCATACAGTGTATACTTTACTTGTCACAGAAACCAAAAACTCTCAGATGGTAACTCATCAGTAAGTGGCATTTTGCTTTTAAGGTATTAGTATAAGTACTTACCTAAAAAACCCAAACAAACCAACAACCCCATTAAATAGTGTTATACGAAGTCTATCCACAGAAAGCTTTTAATGATTTGGTATGCTAGTAGGTCCCTATTATCTTGGGCTGAGAGACAAGCTTTTTTGAAAGAATTGTTCAAAAGTACAGTGTACGTTACATTGCCAAATACCAGCCAGACAAAAAAAGTAGTTTGTGCATTAGAATAATTTAAGTCAAAATTGTACTACTTTGAATTATATGGAAACTGTCTTCTTATACAGAGTCAATGTCTCATATATAAATATATATATTTATATATATATTGTGGTAATCTTTTTTTCTAAAGATACTCTTAAAAGGAATGTCATCTGTTTATTACAGTGCTTGGTAATGCTGATAGTCTTCAGGTTTGTTTCTTCCCCTCAACTTCAGTTACTTGGACAAGTCTGCATCTGTGAATTTCTAGCTTGTCTGAGTTCCTTCAGCCTTGTGAGAAGGTTGGCTGTCAGGCATTTAAGTCAAATGGTAAAACTTTGAAAGAGCAATTGCATCAAAAATCTTGTTTACTCAAAGCTGTTGTGTGTTGGGGGAGGAGGGGAGTAGCACACCATGCAGCTAAAGTAGAAAAAAAAGTAGTAGCTAAAAAGTCCTATTCAAAAAGTTACAGGAGGAGATACTTCTTCAGAGTACAAACTTCTGAGTGTTGCATTCACTGAAAGGCAGATTAGCTTTTTAAGTGTTCTGTGCTGTAGCTTTTTGAGTTACATGAGTTTGTAACATGAGTTTGGGACTGGTAAGTAAGAGGTTGCAGCTAGCAGTGTCTTACTTGGCCAAGGACTGAAGTTTCTCCAGTATTCTCTTAAGATTGCTATATGACATATTAAGAAAGTCCAAGAAGTATAAACTTTGAAAATTATCTGAATTTTTTGTGTTCGTTCACTGAAATTCAAGTGCCAACTAAAATGCATGGAATTGTAGAAGAACTGCATTTTTTTCAATCATTAAAATTATTTCTCCTTTAATTTTAAGGCTACTGAAATTGAAGTCTGATTTTCCTTTTGGTACCTGGGGTCCAGACAGATATTTTTGCTCTTTAATGCCTGCCACAGCTATTAATGGAATAGTAGACATTTCCTGTCCAAAGAGTATTCAGTCTGAAATAGATGCAAAATAGAAGGGGCAATTGTAACTTGCAAGAGCTTCAAAGTATAGTGAGTTACTTTATGATAACCAAGATCATGTTATTCTTAAAAAAAAAAACCAACCAAACCAACAAACAAATCATTACATAACCACTTCTTGCAAAGGGGATGCTTAGGTAGGCTAATAGAGAAGGAGAACCCTGAAAGAAGAGTTTAAAGACATAAGAGAAAGGCATATAGAGCTTGAATTAGAAGGTAAAAGGCTTATCACAGTACCACCAGTCAAAACAACTGCGGAAAAGTCCAACCAGAAATACTGAGGTTGTACCAGTGTGGCTTTGCCAGACAGATGTGATCTCCTGTTGTCATATACTTGGACCAGCAGACGAAGAGTCTTACCTGGCTGTGATCTGTAGGACACTACCAGTGTGGTGCTGGAGCTGAGTAGAGTGAAGCACACAGCTAACTGAACTTCACTCCCCTAGTTAGACATGGCTTCTCCATATCTGCAATTCTGTGTCCTTCGTTCTGCTGCTGCTTCTGCCTGCTAGAAGCAGCTCCAGCAGCCTCCTTTTTACAAATTTTCCTTCAAGGCCATCCAAATAAGCATCTCTCTATCCTGGGCTGGGTGGGGGCTGCTCATGTGTATGATCTTGGGGCTGAAGGAATGGTGTGGGGAGGGGGAGGGAGCAACCTGCAGAGCATTGATCTTGTCAGCTCAAGGAGACTGGACAGGGTTGTACTGCTGCAACCACTTCTGACTTGTGCTCAAGTCAGAAGATAATGTTCATGTTACAAGAAAATTTCCCATTTTAAGTCCAGTGCGAATGCAAGGTGCAGCTACCTTTCCCAGCCCACTGCAGGAGGAGTTCCTGTCAACCTTCTTGTGTTTGTTTTGTGTTTTTGCAGGTTGTGGGCTGCTCATTGCAGAAAGATACAGCTGAAAAAGGGTTAGCATCTTTCCATTCAATTTATGTCCTGAACTTTTAAGATCCTATTATTGCTTTTTTAGGGTTTTGGGTTTGGTTTTTTTTGTGTGTGTGGGGGGTTGTTTTTTGTTTTGGGTTTTTTGATGTTAGGACATTATATACATTCCATGGGTATTATAGAGGAATAATTTTTTTTTTTTTTTTAAAAAAAGCTCTTATTATGAGTATTGTAGGGACAAAAGATGTACTGTTTGGTTTAGGTAACTAGAAGAGCTCTGTATAATTTGATAAAAAGGGCAGGAGACTGAATTTACAATTTTTTCATTATGTCTTCATTGAAACACTGATAAAAATTGTATCAGCAATAGGAACTGCATTAAAAAGTGGCATTTGTGGTTTTGGTTTGGTTTTTTTTTAATTATTTTAGAAATAGTTATCTGAAAGTTTTGCTGAGAGTAGCTGGGACTTCAAGCAATATGAAAAACAGATCAGTTCATGACTGTCTTCTGTTGCTACTTGCTAACTTGAGCATTTTTACAAATACATGTGAACCCAAAACAAGCTCAGGTGTATTAACACCAAATATAATTTAAATAATACAAAATTCTCCTTGCTGTTCTATAGGTAAAACTCTAGCCTTGTATCCAATAGTCTCTCCTTGCTTATAAGCTGCTAGTGTTGTCTGTATTGGAAAATTGACTTGGGAAAGCACAGTGGTATAATGACCAGGTATTAGTTTGGCTGTGCATCCTTGTGGAAGTTGACTGTTGCTACAGAGTAAAATTTACTTTGGGTATTTGAGCAAATTTACTTAGCTGAATAGTACCAGTGTTACTTCAGAACATGTTAACATGGGAAATTATACCACTGTAGCTTTGTTTTTCAGTTTTCCACAGTAAAGTTTTCAGCTCTGAATACTCAAGGAAGCTGAGTACTGGGAAGAAAGAACTGCATTAAGAACCAGGCAACTAATGGTGACAAGCACCCAACTAATGTTACCGTTCTGGTTTGCTGTCTTTTGTAGGTTTGAGACTTTTTTGTTAATTTTGTGGGGTTTCTTAGTTAAAGAAGGGAATACAAGGGAATTTCTACTTTAAACAGTGAATTGAACTGTATATTATTTCTTTGCACCTTTCAACTTTACATAATGTTGCTATTTTTATTCAGATGGGTCATCGAATCATGTTTACAACTATCAGCCGTGTGATCATCCACGTCAGCCTTGTGATAGCTCATGCCCGTGTGTAATTGCTCAAAACTTTTGTGAGAAGTTTTGTCAGTGCAGCTCAGAATGTAAGTGAAACATTTAAAAGCTACCTATACATTTCTTTGACTGTCCCAGCATCTAACTGCAGTATGGACTGCAGTATGCAGTATGGTGTTTGCAAGAGCAGCAAATTGTGTCAAATGATGTGAGAAGGGAGCAGAGGTTCCGTTTTGGGGTTTTTTTGGCCCTCCTAATTAGTCATTAAGTCAGAATCAGACTTAAGAATTCAAGTCGAGGAAGACTAAAAGTAAAATCAAGGAAGGAAAGAATTTTGAGCAGTTTGGAATGTCTTATACAGATATCAATGGGTATTTTTTTTTTTTTAATACTCTGATATGCTGTATCATGCACTGTCTCAATTTGAAAATGTACTTTTTTCATACTTGTCCTTTTTGTTTTCCATATATTTCTTTGTAGGCCAAAACAGGTTTCCTGGATGTCGTTGTAAAGCACAGTGCAACACTAAGCAGTGCCCATGTTACCTCGCTGTACGTGAATGTGATCCTGACCTCTGTTTAACATGTGGAGCAGCTGACCACTGGGACAGCAAAAATGTTTCTTGCAAGAACTGCAGCATTCAGAGAGGATCAAAAAAAGTATGTACAGCAACATGCCATTGCCTTGGCTTTGAGGTGATATTTATATTTTCCTGCTAGAGAATGGAATTTCTTTGCCTTCATGCTGTCAGAGAGGAACAGAAAAGGGGGGGGAGGGAGAAGGTAGGCGTTGCTTATGTTGTCTTGCTTATGTGCTGCTGCTAAACTCTGTACATTTCATGGAATCATAGAATGCTTTTGGTTGGAAAGGATATTTAAGATAATCTAGTTTCCACCCCCTGCATGGACAGGGACACCTCTCACTAGATGAGGTTGCTCCAAGCCCCATCCAGCATGGTCTTGAACACTTTCAGGGATGAGGCATTCACAGATTCTCTGGTCAAACTGTTCCAGTATCTCACCACAAAGTAAAGAACTTATTCCTAATGTCTGACCTAGATCTAGCCTTTTCCAGTTTAAAGTCATTCCCCCTCATCAAGACCACTACACGCCCATGCAAAAAGTCCGTCCCCAACTTTCCTGTAGGCCCCCAGAACCTCCTCCTATCTGGGCTGAACAATCCCATCTCTCTCAGCCTGTCTTCATAGGAGAGGTGCTTCAACCCCCTGATCATCTTTGTGCATCTTCTTTGGACTTGTTCCAAGAACTCCATGTTCTTCCTGTGTTGGGGGCTCCAGAACTGGATACAGTTAACCAATACCCCCAAGTTCTTTTTCTCAGAACCATTCTCAATCCATTATCCACCCAGCCTATAATTGTGCTTGGGATTGCTTTTACCCTTGTGCAGGACCTTGACCTTGGCCTGTTGAACTCCATGCAGTTTGCCACAAGCCCACCTCTCAAGCCTGTCAAGGTCTCTCTGGATGGCATCTCTTCCCTCCAGCATGTGAACCACACCACACAGCTTAATGTCATCAGCAAACTTTCTGAGGGTGCACTCAATCCCACTGTCCATAACTCTCACAGAGAAGTTAAACAGCACCAGTCCCAGCACAAGTTCCCTTGAGGAACGTGACTTCTCACTGGCCTACATTTGAAGACAGTTGGTAGTTTTGGGCATGTAAGTTAGTGTTTTCTGACAAACACTGTGGTAGAGTATCTTTTTTTCCCCATTCAAGTTTCCCTTTTAATTTGCAAATAGGCTGCTGTTTTAAAGCAATACTTCATCAGCCTTGCCCTAGATCAGCAAAAGGAAATTTGGATCAGATGTAGATACTAGCTATTTCTACTCATGGTGGAGGGGTTTGTGAAGGATTCTCTTCTATGAGATGGACCCTGCATTGGAGCAGGGGAAGAATGTGAGAAGTCCTTCCCTTGAGGAGGAAAGAGTGGCATAAAAAACATTTGGATTTTTTCCTTGCCAATATATCTGTCACAGTTTTAAACAGTAAATAGGTGACAGATACTCTGTTATTCCCCACTACCCTCTCAAGGGAAGATGGAGGCAATAAAGGAGGAAGACCATAATGGAGTAGTAATAGCAAATAAAAAATGTATATACAAATATGGAAATATGGAACTTACTTACCCTTATCTGTTGGTAATTGCTTCCCAACTGGAAATGTCCCACACTGGACTAGGCAGCATATGGGGGTGCCCAAGTCTAGGGTTTCAACAACAGTTCACAACCAAGCTGGTCCTACTTGGGAAGGCAGGTGATGTGTCTTGGTGAATGATGTTCTCATCTGGTGAGGAAACAAGGAGAAGCAGCAGACAGCTCTCAAGCCAGCTAGCACAACAGCCAGAGCCATTTGGAGCCATTTTATACTGACCACCATGGGAATGAATACTGATTGGTCCATTTGACCCATCTTCCACATAGGCTCAGCTGCTCCTCATTATAACTGCCCCATCAACAGGATGGCAGGTGCTGGTGGTGTCCCAGGCAGGGTTTTTCTATCCTGGTTGTCTCAAACCAAGACAACAGTCTGGAAGTTATCTTGAAATCTGACTCTACTCTTCCAGATCAGTCAATCAAGGTTTATTTCTCCTCCGTAACACCTTCTCACAAACTAGTTCAGTCAAATGCTAGTACTGGGCCTCCTTCTGCATACCTTTCTAGTTTGAAGTCCTTGGTGTATAGGTGTTTATCTAACAACCTCATTTCAAGGTTGAACTTAAATTTTTATTGGTTTTCAAGGACTTTGTGTGGAGTTTGTTTTGTTTTGGTTTTGGTTTTTCCCCCCACATACAACTTTCAATCCACAAACTGTTATTTTACTGTGCTTTTTATAGTTGAAAGAATCCACGTTTTGCAGCATTCTCTCCTGGAGTCCCAGCATACATTTCATTAACTGTTACAGTTAAAAACAAAACAAAAGCCTCAAAACAAAAAGGAAATCCAAGCTAGACATGTCTTAAGTCTTTTGCTTTTTCTCTTCCACAGCACTTGCTATTGGCACCTTCAGATGTGGCAGGCTGGGGCATTTTCATCAAAGATCCTGTACAGAAGAATGAATTCATCTCTGAATACTGTGGTGAGGTAAGGATGGAGAACACTGTTTATGTATGAGCTTAATTGGTGAAGTTGTGTGATGGCTAGGGATCAAGAGATTGACTTGGTACAATGTGTGTATGATATACAGATACTGCTGTCAGAGGCACCAAACCTAAGAGGAGCTAGATGGGGTTGAAATGTCAAAAAAAAAAAAAAAATGGACATAGGTTCTCATGAAAATGAGAGGCTGGAATGTCATCTTTATCTTAGATGTAATCTCAATTCAGAAATTCCAGTGCCTGGAATTTTGTGCAAAATCATCTTTTGTACAACTAAAATTCAGTAAGCGCTTTCACTGAATTATATTCTATAGTAATAAAACCCTGAATCAAGTATGCAGTCTTGATTTTGAGATGAGAAACAATCTTGCTTTCCTTCTGCTCTGAAAAAACTTAATTATGATAAAAGTAAAACATGGTTAATAAATGCAGTACTTCATGTTTGGGAGTATTTTCAGTCCGGGAGAATAAAAACCTTCGTTTCTTTCATAATGTCTGGATTTGTTTGACCTTAAGCTGCTATGGTTACAAAAGAAAGAAGGAAGAGGTGTTCTCTTTTACAAGTACTGTTCCTTTCAGATTATTTCTCAAGATGAGGCAGACAGAAGAGGAAAAGTATATGACAAATACATGTGCAGCTTTCTGTTTAACTTGAATAATGGTATGTAAGTACTAATCACAGTCCTTGCAGTGTAAAAAACACATGTATGCTTATAATTTTGTTCAGCCCTTTCTTTTGCAGGCAGGGGGTAACTTCAAGAATATTTTTTCTTCTGCACATCTTTTCTTAGCAATGTTTGGATTCCTAATATTGAGAACTAGTGCTTTTTTTTTTTTCCTTCTAGATGTTAGTCAACTAAATATTAGCAATGGAGCCTACCATACAAGATGAGCTGAGTAGAACTTCCTGGAGTGAAATTATGTGCAAGCATAATGTAAACTAGCCTAAAGAATTTAAAAGGCTTGCTACAAACTATGTGAAATACTTTTCCTGTTACTTTTAAATTAGCATTAAGTTATGATGGTAGTTTTGTGCCAGGCAAAAAAAAGCCACACAAATATGTGGCTACTGCCACCTGAAGAGGAAAATGTAGACTGCACTGTGTCAAGTTTGAAATTGTAGGATATATTTGAAAGGAGAAAAAAGTTACTGTATGTCTGTGTTGACTCAGCATGTTTATGGAGCTTGTCCTTGTGGGATAAAGATAGAGAAGCTTCAAATGAAGAAGAAGCAAAGGTAGTGGCACTGTGGCAGGACATAAATAGAAAGCATAGTGTGGGGCTGCACGAGTGGGAAGCTGAGCAGTTATCTTCTACCTGCTAAAATCCAAGCACATGAGGTACTAAAATAAAAAACTTTTGTATATGACCTATCCATCATTTCTGGATTTTTGTTTTTCCCCACCCTCTTCTAGATTTTGTGGTTGATGCAACACGCAAGGGCAACAAAATTAGATTTGCAAACCATTCAGTAAACCCTAACTGCTATGCAAAAGGTAAGTTTTAAATTTCCTTGCTTTTATTTATGAAATTTTGTGGGATACTTAATTAGAATATACAGTTTATCAGTATTTGTGTTCACGTAAGTTTTAAAATTTCTTTTGAACAGTTATGATGGTTAATGGTGATCACAGAATAGGAATATTTGCTAAAAGAGCCATTCAGACTGGTGAAGAACTGTTCTTTGACTACAGGTTGGTAGATGGATTTTTGTAATTTCTTCCTACCATAGACTGGATTAGCTTTTCAGTATTTATGTTCAGCTCATAATAATTATTCTGCCTGCCTTCTTACAACCTCAAGTGTCAAGCAGCTGAGCAGTCCCCTTGCATTTTTTTTTTTTTTTCAAACAGACACCATAGTAAGACTGACATATAAGTAAAGCAGCTTGTGAAAAGCCTCAAAGACTTGCAACAGCAGAGTGTATAGAGAAAAAAGTTTAGTGAGAAATGGGGACAGACCTACACAACTCTGCCAGGCAAGCCTGCTTATTAAACTTTACCTGGTAGGGTTGCCTAGGTACCAGTATGTATTGTCTCTCCCATCATTCAGAAACAGGCAAAAAGCATTCTTCTGTTATTACAGAGAAGTGCTTGCTGAGATTGTGTCCATACTCTAAATTATCTCACTTGAAGAAAACTAAGCTGTCTTGTGATGATAATAAGTCAATTTTAAGAAATGCATTTGCTTTCTACTAGGTAAAATGACCTTTAGCATTGTGAATTTAGGTGAGAAAGTGCAGAATGTTAGAATTTTGTTTCCTATTGGTGAGACTTCTCTAAAAGCAAATTTCTTGAGTGGTCAGTGTTGCTCTGCATCTGCAAATTCACACAAGGAAAAAAGGCCCCAAATGATGAAGCAAGGGAAACCATGAAAGTATTGCAGGCTGTGGGGCTGTGCTGTTATGTTATTGTTGTGTTTTGGTTTTTTTCTATTTCAGATATAGCCAAGCTGATGCCCTTAAATATGTGGGTATTGAAAGAGAAATGGAAATCCCTTAACACCAGCTACCTCTGCTCTAAAAAACAAAAAAACAGCTGCCTTATCTTCAGGAATTACTAGTACTGTGGGCAATTTTAGAAAAAAATGAAAATGATGCAATTTGGAATTCTGTAATTGCAAAGTACTGTAACAGTAATTTATAGTAACAAATAAAAAAAGAACCAAACAAAAAACAAACCAACAACAAAAAACCCCAACATAAATCCCCCAACTTTTTATTGCCTTCTCACCAGCTGCAAAGTGTTTTGTACCTATGAACTTTTGCAATAATGTGGTATGGTACATTTTTCAACCTTTTTGAATAAAGGATACTTGAACTTCTTCAGTTTTACTGGAAATGCGTTGAAATTTTTTATCAGGCAGTTAAGGAAGCAATGTGCATGCTTGTTTTCAACTCCATACTTGTCTGCTTCTGTTACTTCAGATCTCACATAAAATTAATGTGAAGATGTGAACAGGGTCAGAGACATCTGTCAGGTTGATTGAGGAACATCAGCATGTAGAACCTAAGTAAATGGTCTAGCAGTTTTCATGCACTCTTAGCACAAACATTGATGATGTCTAGAAAGGGATGGCTGCAGTTTAGAAACTCCTTAAGTTACTCCTACAGCTAACCTCTTGCTCACAATAGCAACTGCACTTAATTTTTTTTTTCCAAGTTTTTCCTCTACTTTCGCTAGGTCTCATCAGTCCTTATGACTTAATAACCGCTCTGTCCATTAGCAGACAAAGCATTTAATGGGAAGGTAAAAGGCTACCTCTCCCAAAGAAAAAAAAAAAAAACAAGAAACCAAAACACACCCACAAAACACCCCCCAACCAAACCAACACACAAAAATCCACACAAAAAAACAAACCAAGAAAGCCAATGCCAGAAGAGCTGAGATCTCTGGGGAAAAAAATGTGGTGAAAGGGTTGCATCTATCTGCCTGTTGACACCTCCTCAGTTGCCATTAAGCTATGAATCTCTTCAACTCTGTCCACTTAGTATGGAAGTAACACTGATGAGGACACATTTGTATCACTTGATAAGGGAATAAGCTGGAATGCTTAACTGCAGCTGCTCTGAAACAACAGACTGAATAATGAATGCAACAATAATGACACATACATTTATCTGCTGCATCTCTTGGTTAGCTGCAAGCAACCATTATTTTACTTACCTGTACAGTTACTATCTCTTATAATTAATTTTTTACAACTTTTTATCTAACATTGTTAATTGCAGCTAGTTTCTTGTAGTGGTTACTATATGTTTATGTGTGAGTTCTGCAGATTCACTGCTCGATTCAACACCATGCTCTAGTCAAAACAGCTGTTGGCAGGCACAAGGAGACATTAATTGCAAACCTGATTTCAAAAAAGTTGTGTCATGAGTGACTCTGTGCCTTCTCCATGAGTGGCTCCAACTCACTGGCTCTGTTGAACAAGAGCTAAAGCAGCACTGCTTGCTTCCTCACGTAAATGCAGCAGTTGGCTGCCAGATGCCATATGCTGAGCTGCATACCCCTCACCCTACTCAGGAGACAAAAGGTTCAAAAAGTCAAAAATTAGTTTCTTTCTGGTTGTGTAAAACATAGCTCTTTTTAAAGCTAGAGCAACATAAGCTGGGTTTTATGAAAGAGCTCTGGAAGAGGGTATAAAAAACAATCCTGCTATAACCAGCACCTAGCTTATAGCTCAGGTTTGAGAGGCAGCTCAGGGAGGGTTATGTGCAGAAGGTCAGAAATAGAATTCAGGCTGCTGGTTCATAACCATCACTTCTGTCCTGATACAAAACTCTAGTAGCACAGAACTTTCTGAAAAAAGGTTTACAAAAAACCAGCATCATCATAAAAAACAAGCAAACAAAAAAATAAACCAAAGAAAACATCACAAGCACCATTCTTCTTCAATTTTCAAATTGCTTTTGGAAATTTGTAAGATGCTTCTACTTCCACTGCCTTTAGTGCAATAAAAGTTATTTCAGAATAGGAATAGTAAACATGCAAAATCCCAAGTTGGGATGAGACTTTTCCTCCATTTTCCAAACTGGTATGGGTCACATCTAATCTCCATAACTGTTTTTTTTTAACCCAGACATTTTTGTAGGTCAGAGCTCAATTGTAACCATGAAAAATTAGTTTCCCCGCAGAGAAAAACCGTATCAACACAAAACCCCCTTTTCTTTATACCATTAAATCCACTAAACAAATCGAATTATAAGAAGGAAAACAGACTTGGCTGCAGAATTTAGGTTTTCTTCACTATCAAGAACAGAAACTATAAATTAGCAGAACTAACACATGCAAGTATGGTCCTGAGACAAGCATTTTGCTTATAACATGTAGAAAGCTGGTATTATTTCACATGTATATAAAAAACACAAAACATTGTAAGAAGAATGGAATAAAGCCTGGTCAATCAATATATGTGTAGTAACACTATAACATTTTAATTCCCATAATGGCTTGCATTTAATGGGAATTAATCTTTGGGAACACACTCAATTTTCTGTTCTAGTCAAAGAAATGGGCATCCTAAACCTTATTTATTCATGACAGCAAGTGCGATGCATTTTATAGCATATTGAACAGTATTATAACCAGCTACAACTTAAGATGACCAAGTAGTGCCACGTATATTCTGCGTAACTTGTGACATCACATTTTTCTTTTCAAAGCACTGACATTTCTTCTTAAGAAAGAAATAACATGCACATTTGATAGATGACAATTTCTTCAGAGAACAAGATGTGCTTAAATCACTAGAAATCAAGGAAGAGAGGAAAAGCAAAAAAAAAAATTTCTGTAGCTTTCATTACCATTATACTTTTTATTTACATTTAGAAAGATAAGTCATGAAACTTAAAACAATAAAACCAAATGCAACTTGTACAGAAATCTTTTAATTTCTTGTTCATTTGTTGTTTTTTATCACACATTAAAAAATGAAACACACTATACAAATGGTTTTTCATAGCAGATTACACATGGGTCCATTCAGACTCACTCTCAAAGTGCTGCCAACATTTATAAGTGCTGCCTGTGATGGCAGCTGTTTATCATATAGCCAATGTATTGATTTAAATGCAGTAGCATGCAACCCTTAAAGGAGAAGGGTTTTATTCCTTTCTGTTCTTAAATTAGGTTAAATGGCATTGGTGTCCATATTTACATACTTGAAATGTATCAATCCTGAGCAGTTCTGATGTAAATCTGAGACTGGCTGATGGGAGTCCTGGTCTCAGTTATTAAAAAGGGAGGTCCAAATGGCAGCAGGGTGGCTGCTATGAAGTTCTGTTGCTTTCATTCTTTCCATCACATACCTATTTTGTTGAGTGTCACACAGTCAAGTAATTGCTAATAAAAACATTAAGCCAAGTAACTGTAGGTGTCCTTCTCACCATCTACACGTTCCAAATACTCCTTCTCAATCAGAATGTCGATGCATTTCTGTGGGAGAAATGAATGTAAGTGGTGGGACACTGGCAGGAAAGCTCTTTGTGGCTGATACAAACTGAACTATTTTGGCCACTGGGCCATGCCAAGTAGATGCTAATCCACTAAACTGAGTTGTGCATATTTGATGTCATTCCATGGGAGAGATACTGATCATCAGTATGCTGAGCAACTTCATAGTATGACAACAAAGAGTTAATTGAAGATGCAGAGTGCTTACTATAATGTTACTAAAGATAGCAGTTGCAGTAAGTAACTGCCTGCTTTGTGACTTGACAGGGTGCATCTTTCAACATTGGTGTCACTTTAAACTGCCCTTCACTGCTTGTTTTTTGCTCTACCTACCCCTTAGCTGTAGACATAAAAACCATTGGTGAGACCACTAAACAAACTGATGGGGAAATTAATGAAATACAATGCCCCAACATTTTTATTATGGCAGAGATGAGCAAACTGTTCTATTGAGCTGGCCCACAGGCAAATGGTATTGCCACAACCTGGAAGAGCAGGAACAAGAGGTAAGCATGGAGCAGAGGTTGCTGTAAAGCTGTCACTGATGTGAAACGCAATTAAGCTACTATTGTACCACTGCTAACAATACAAAACATGCATCCTACCACATGAAAAATACACCATTTACTTTTAAAATATTTCCTACCTAATTACAACTCAAAAAACCCGTCCTTATCCCTTACATCCTCTTCGTTTCCCCTTTTAATTCAGAAGCGTGTATTTTTATCAATACATATCCTCACCACCTCCTGGAATACAGTGAGGTTCTTGCATACCTTAATTACTGGAACTCGTGGCTTGAACCTTGAAGACAGCTGTGTTAGTACTTCTCCAAGCAGTTGCTGGTGTTTTAAAACTTTCCTCATTTTCATGATTCTCACAATAGCAGCCTGCACAGAAAAGTCAGAAAGGCATGCTTAAAAGCAAATTAGTTTTGTTTCTGCATAAAGACATTATACTTCTTAGCTGATCTGTGCTAGCAGACATACATCATCACAGCAAACCTGAGTACCAGATGGGAAGAAGCATGCCTACAAGTATCAACTACACACAGAGACTTCAAGAACTCAGATTCTCCATAGTATACAGACATCGTAAGTCATTTTGATACATGACTTTCAAGAACTGTTCTTCTGGTCAGTCCTAACTATAGCACCAACTGATAGATAGAGCAAGGTGAAAACTGGTGGATGTCCATCTGAACATGAGCCAGCAGTGTGCCCAGGGGGGCAAGCAGGCCAACAGCATCCTGGTCTGTATCAAAAAGTGTCCAGCAGGAGTAGGGAAGTGATCGTGGCCCTGTACTAAGCCCACGTGAGGCCATAGCTTTGAGTGTTGTGTTCAGTTCTGGGCACCACAATATAAGAAAGATGTTGAGTGTGTCCAGAGAAGAGCTACGAGGCTGGTGAGGGATTTGGAGGACACATCATATGAGGAATGACTTAGGAGCTAGGGTTATTTAGTCTGAAGAAGACACGTCTCAGAGTGAGATCTTACTGCTCTCTATATAACTACCTGAAGGGAAGCTGTAGAGAGGCTGGTGTTGGTCTCTTCTCCCAAGTAACTAGTGATAGGATGAGAGGAAATGGGTTTACGTTGTGCCAGGGGAGGTTCAGGATATGGTTTAGTGGCTGTGGTAGCTGTATTACAGTTGGATTTGATGATCTTGAACATCTTTTCCAACCTTAATGATTCTATGCATACGTAAATAACAGAAAGCCTTCTTTATATATTTTAACTTTACTGTGACACTGTAAGTAGTATATTTGTATTTCCTTCACCTTTGTTTCTCAAGTGGATTCCAAATGAACTGATAAAAAAACATTGTTAAGTTTATACTAGCCAGGTATTACTAGTTTTCACCAAGAACAAAGGTCTGGTGAATGTGTGCATCCATGGAACCCAAGCACTCATCAACAGGATGTTCCTGTGCAGAACAATGTCCTATCATGCCTTTCTACATTTTCTATTGCATACTCCAATCACCTTTAACATTATTGTAAAAACATCTGTAGTTCTAACACAGTGCACTGCAACGGCATTGTGTCTTTTAATGAAAATTAAGAATACCCCACAGTAAGTTTCATTAAAGGATAACAAAGCTGTAATTCTAAGTTTATAGCATGGTAGCATTCTGCAATACAAGTCACCTGAATCAGTAGTTTCCTATCTTCCTCTATATTTTTGTGTGTAGTTTCTTGCTCCTGCTTCTGTTCAGTCTTCATTGGCACATTGATGTTTACCCTTAATTTTTTACTGTAAAGCAAAAGCCGTAAGTTAATAAAGCAATTAATAAAGCAATTAGCCTGTTTAAAAAAACAAACAGCAAAAAAAATCAAGACAGAACTGCAAAATAGAAACCATGCTACTACAGTTACTTTTCAGAAAGAGACTTTGTCTAAAATTGTCACGAGTGCCACCTTGAATTCAAGTTTGAAAAAACAAATTAAAAAACCCTCACAGCCAAAAAAACGGGATACCTTTCTGGTGGTTGTCTGTGTATTTTATGACTTACTGAATCTAGCCTACAGATCTCTTAAGTCTAGTCAGAGCTGTACAATTACTCTACATTTGAAACATTTCTATGCTGAATAATAAACTCCCAGTCAGGGTATAGGGAAAAAAAAAGGCAGGGGAAAAAGCATCACCTTTGTGATTTACAGATTGAATTCTGACAGTAATGTGGAAAAATCAATTTGTTCTATAAAACTGAATTCTGCCTTTCTTACCCACACTCCCAGCACCCATGGTCGTGCTGGGGTGAGCCCACTACCACATGCAATTTTCTCAAGACAAAGTGCAGTGTCACAAGTGGGGAACAAGAGACAGTACCACAGAGTGTGGAGTGTTGGCTGCATCAAGGAAAGCTGTGGTGTAGAGGAGATCTGTTATTTATTTAGAAGCCTTGTGTGCCATAAGTTGGGAACCATTGAGCCACACCGTGCAGCCATGCTGAGCTGTTTCCATCTCTGCATTAATGTAACTGACCATGAATTCTCAAACCTTTAATTAATGGTCAAGGAGGGAAGTAAGCAGATGGTGAGATACAAGGAAAGGTTTAAAAATGTTTCTTTCACTTCAAGATCTTCTCTTCAGAAAGTACTCAATTCCTCACTGAATTTACTCACTGAATTCCTCACCCCCATACTGTTAACAACTTAAACCAGACAAATATTGAAAGCAACTCTGGTTACAGTCAGCAATAAAAACTAACTGAAATCTTGTTTAAGTGGCCAAATCACTGTACACTCCAAAGTTCTGAATGAGCTTGCTGATCTTCTCATGTTGTCTCTAATGGATGAACACTTAAGACTTTGACCTTTGCTAGTCACTGTACACTGTTGTAACCTTATAAAATATAATGTATTTTGCTAAGTACATGCAAGACATGTACCTCAGTAAAAATCAGCACAATACCAGAAATAAATCAGCCAAGAATCAAGGAACAAAAAGGACATTTTAAAAATAAAACCAGGCCTTGACAAATTTCATGACAAAGTCAAAGTCAAATAGCTGAAATCTTACCCATTCTCCCTAATAGCCAACCCCTCCTTTAAAAGTGGTACATGTTGGATCTATATTTGAGTTGGAACTTGAACCCTGGAGCTTTCAACCCAGCTATATTAGGTTTTATTCAAATTCTGAAAGCAGAGCAGGAGAATGCTAACACTGGTGATGTATACTGCTCAAGTTTTTACTTACTTTTTATAACCAAGATACAGTTTTATTAAGGTATCTGGTTTTAATTCCACTTCATCAACATTAGCATTTTCATCTTCCAAAACCTATAAAAAATAAATTAAATAAACAAATAAATATTCATTAAATACTTTTGCTGAATGTTAATAGTTCAGAAAAAAACAAGAGTACTTACAAGCAATTTTGATTTCAACAGTATCTGTAGAACTTGTGCCAAGATATCCTACAAAATTACAGATAAAATTAGCATAGGCATCACCTATCTCTGACCAAAAACACTTCAACAAGAATACACAAATGTACAGTAAGAACTGGTGCAGAACAATCCAAAATGAGTGTGGAAAAAAAAAAACAGGCAGTAAAAATGTAGTTCACATAAATAAAATGTAATAAAATGTAAAGTAAATGTAGTAATTTATTTATTTGCAATTTATTGTGGACAAGTAACACAAAATTCTTGAGAAATATTAATTCCAAACAAAGCAACTGGAAAGTTTTGGTTTTAGAAGCTATTCTGCAAGCCAATTTGCAAGTGCTAGAAATAAGTTTTCTGCAAACCATGAAAATGTAGATACCATGGCAAGCTTAAGCCTCAGAAACAAGCCCCTTCTGTTTTCTGATTAACAGGTTTTTCTTTTCTTGCTTACATAGGAATTGGTTTTGGTTACTGTTGCTGGTCAGTCTCCCAGATGGCTATGCTATTGTTAGTGTTCTGTGCAGGATAGCAAAGCTGCTATTTTATCACAGTGGAAATATTCTGGGTTTCATGCAGTTAGTTTTCAGATGCATAAAGAGTTTTACTCTGGTCATGATTTATTTAATCCAACTAGATATTTATTTTACATACATATGCAAATAAGTGTACATAAAAAAGTCCATAAAACTTCTGGGTTTGCTGTAAACTATCATCACCAGTAACTTTCTAAATATGCTTTTCTCGAAGATCTTACTGGCTAGAAATTGCCTAACTTCCCAGAAGTGCTAGCAGCCTTGATTCAGACCTACTAGTAAAAGACACAGATGCCAAATAAACTGTGGGACATAAAGTCTACTTGGAGAAAAAAACAGAAAAAAAAACTTTTCCGCAAGAAAGAGACAATCAATAAAACTGCAGATTTTACTGTATTCATGTATATAACCCTTGAGATGTGAAGAACTGATGCACAGATCAGCCATTTAGGGAAAATGCTGTTTTTCCTAGAATGTTGTCTTTTAATATTAAAATGTACATTAATGAAATACTGAAAAATCAGGAGGAAGCTAGACATAAAACCACCAGATTCATCAGAAGACTAGGCAGTTATGACTATAGGAGAACAAACCAGAAAAGTAAGTTGACCAAGAATGGAGCACATTTGTCTCCTTCCTGACAAGACCAACCCTGGCTTCAAGCATGTCTAATCCCAGTTTCTTATGATAGCAGGAAGAGCCCTGAAGACCAAAAGACTTGTTCACTGGAGTGTGGTAAAATGTACAAAGTCTCTACCATTTTTATTTGGGTACTGTCTGTCAGCTGCTGCACAGTATAGGCATCTTCTGTGTTGTACTGCAGTAAAATCGCCATCTGGAATGTGGATGCCTATCAGATTGAAAAAAAGAGAATGAAGGGGGGGAGGAGGAAAATCAGAAAATGAGAATGAAAAATCATACTTACTGAATTGGAACAGCTCAAACTTCACCAGTCAAACCCATATACTAGAATATTTGGACAATAGAGACTAGCCCAGCTAGTGCTAACCATTTCACAGTACAAAAAAACCTGATGTTACTTATACAATCAGAACTCTACCCTCCAGCATTATCTAAACATAAACCCTAAGATTATGGCCATTTAACTAGCTGCAGACACTTAATCAAATCTTCTATTATGGTGTCAAAGCCATACCTTTCTACTTGCTAATATAATTCCAAATTATTTTCCTCCATCACTCTCTGACTCTTACACATTAATCTTCATTAAAACCTACACAGACTACTGAATTCATCCTCACAACCCTCCCAACTCCAGCAGAATAATCAAATCAAATTTATAAACAGGTCAGCTATCACTGGTGTATTCATGTCTATCACCAAAGGGTTAACATATGTTTATTTTCAGAGTCTGTGATTATATTTTTATTTCTTACTGTTGTGAACACTCCTGCTCTACTTTTTAAGAGAAGGCAGACAAGAAAGTAAAAGACACACCAGAACTTAGGCAAAGAGGTTGAAACTGTCTCACACAATGCAGTTCAAAACCTGTTTAAACCACAAGTAATGTATTTCCTCTTCAAGTCAGTTTTCTTTCCAACATAGAACTTAAGTATCAGTACAGTAAATAAACATATTATAAAGGTTCTATTAAACATATTAACATATTCTATTAAACCCCAACAACCACCTGGGTAAGGCTAACATTTATGTTCACTGCAGTAATACACAGATCTGTAGCCATTAGGTCTTGCATCTGTACTTTGCTTTAAAAAAAGCAGCATTATTCACAGGAATAAAGCTAATGAATGCATGTGAACATCACAAATAATAAAGTAGTATACATAGCTAAGTAGTAGCTCTGTGTGTACACACATGAATGTGCACACAAGTCCCCCAATTAAGGAGTCAAATTATTTTAAATACTTGTAATTCATCATTACATACATAAATGTTAAGTATTTTGGCATACAAATAAAATACCGTTCAAGTCATAAAATACCGTTTGTGCAAGCATACATGAATTCCTCTACTTCAACAGCTACACACTTCATCATTTTAAACATGCTTATCTGCACAATGGTCCTTTAAAGTGAGGCAAAGCAATTATCTCCAAATGAAGAGAGACGAAGAGAGACTAAGCAGCCCATCCGAAAAACATAAGAGCAGTGGAGCGGAGAAAGAGCATGCCTTTTAAGTGATCAGCTGCATCCAGTCTTATGAATGCAATCATCAAGTGTTTCCATAGGATGATGTTATTCTTACCTGTAATGTGTATCTATTTTTGAAACAGTTGGTAACCAATTCTCCTTTGGACAGCTGATACAACCACGTTAATTTTCTTCCACTATGTCGACTGGCATAAAATGCAGTAAATCTCTGATAGCTCCGTTCTAGCTGTATAAAAACAGCAACACTAAGTAAGAAAATTTACGTTCTTAGGGTAAATACCCTTCCTTGATCATGCTGTGGCACCAGTAAAGGAGAATCAAATCAGATCACCCTCAACTGCCATGCTGAGTATGAAAAACACAAATCCAAAGTATTTGAATACTTCAGTGGAAATTTTTCCTGTTACCAGTTGCTCCTTTGAAATCTCATTACCAATACAAACCTAAACAAAAAATTAAGTTTCTGCTTCCTGTTATGATACAATTAATCAAGGCTAGAAAGGTGATTTCTTTTAGCTACCTTCATCCTCCAGGTAACAGCAGTTACACTTCTTTCTCATATTAAGTATCCATGTCTTGTCTGTTCTGGATAAGCACTCAAAAACTGAATTTAAAAAATTACCAAATTAACTAAATAACTAATTAACTAAAAACTTAACCTGAAAACTGACAACTAGAAGACTAATTATTATATTATCTAAATACTTTAACTGGACAGAGTCCAAGCAAGGGCATAAATGTATACATAGAAAAATACACTATCAAAGATTTCTTTCGGTTACTTTTTAATTTTCTGACAAAAGATTCACTACCCTGGGTCTTTTCATGGGAGAAAACAGTTCTGTATTTCACACAGTTCCCTCCTACCACCTCACTGACTTATCTTTCTCCAAATACCCTACAGTTTTTCATATGATCATTCCACATTGAAATGAACCAAGTGCAAACGCCTCACCTCAGATGGCAGAGCAAACGTGCAAGACTGCTGGAACGGCCATGATCCTGAACTCAGCACTTGGATGCTGAAATCCACTGGAAGAGAGATGAAGAGTCTGAGTTGCATTATGCTGCTTGTTTGCAGTGTTGCTTCAAACACATAGTCCCAGTTCTAACACAAACAAGAAATGGTTCTGCCTTTTGCTCAAACTAACATGATGAAAAATCATTAAGCAATATTTTTTATTCTGATCATAAAGCAAAGCAATTCATCTAACATGCTGCTGTAGCTGGAGAGCTCTAGATTTACTGTGACAGTCAATTTTCTTTCATTTGTACAAGTTATTATCTTGTTTCTACCCCTAAAATAAATTTCTCTTAACTTGCACGTCTAGAAGTTTGTAAGCGTTTACTTTTATGTGTAACCAGAATTCCACAGTACACAACAGTTTTGGGGAAAGTCAGTATAAAAATAAGTAAAATTTAAGCATAACAATAGAAAACTCTAAATGTATTTGAAAAATAATTACCAATTCTTTCATTTTAATGTGCTTCAATGAAAAAAATGTAACTTTATTAAAAAGTGGCTAATGACCTAAACCACAACATCCTCTTTTTCTTAATACTTTTAAACAAGTATGAACTTAAGCCATGTTGTGCTCAAAATACGAGCTGCTTGAAGAAAAACATCTTTCCAATAAAAAAATAAAAACCATCCCAAAACAAAAAAACCAACAGAATCTTCCTTAATTTAATTACATACCTAAACATGAGCTGCAAAATCAGGAGGAAGCTACCCATAACAGAAAATACAAATTGCTATTACAAGATGAAGTACAGACCTAAAAGACTAATTTAAAATCCTACTTATCTTGGATAAAATAGTACTAATTCTAACTGCTGGGGGTATGATGTCTAAATCAAGTATTTTCCTCATAGTTAGAAGAGGAAGCTGAAGTACTCAACAGTAACTTAGGTAAACATATTACTTACAATCTAATGGTTCTGAATTGGTCAGGTGCTTTTTGAATTGCTCATTCAAGTCCTTGCTTACACCAATATCTTGGAACATCCGCTGCAGCTTGGAGGTATACTCAAAACCACAAGCTTGCTGTATTTTAGAAGCACAGATATGTCAGCAAGACACATTTTTGACATTGGAAAATGATAATAACAAAGTATCAGAGCTTATTTTTTTTTAAAGAAGATGTAGAAACTTCAGTATTTTCCTTATTCAAGATACTGATCCCAATTAGATGTGTAAACTGTAATAAAAATTTGAAGAAAATTTTGCTTAAAACTGAAGCAACACACACAATGAAACAGACTACTAGAAGTGTATCAGATCATATTTTGCCTGACCCTGAATGAACAACAGTTAAGGAAATTAAGCTACTTCTTGCAGTCATTCCCTTGGATAATTATATCCATGTCAATCATTTGGGTAAGAATAATTAAGCTTAACTCTACCTGAAATACTCTGGACAGACATGCACAACAACCTCCTAGGAGGCTGAAAAAAGCCCCCAAAACAAAAAAGACCTGGCTGGTGTATTTTTCTATTCTACATAAAAGAATGAAATGAAAGGACATGCATCAATGCTTTCCAAGGCACACCTGAACTATGGTAGAACATGGGACAGCCAAATACTCACTTTTAGTTTAGAGATCATGCTTGCCTCAGCATCATCACTAGCACTGTTCTGATGTACAAGCCTTTTTGCCAGCATTTTAGCATAAAATTTTTGAAATACATCTTTATCCTCAATGTACTTGAAGACAACCATCTGGAAAAAACAAGAGAATTTGTAAAAAAAAAAATAAATTCAAGCATTTGTCTCAAAAAAGCTGTAGCAGTAGCTACTTTACTTGCACTAAAATTTTAAGGACAGGGTTTTTTGTTTTTTGGAGGGTGGGAGTATTTTAAAGACAAACTGTATATTCTATATCTACAGACTATATGAATATAGCGTGCTTATATGTAATTATATATAAATATACTGTAGAATTTATATATTTGTGTATATAAAAATGAAGTAAAAGTATACACTCAATTTAGCCATTCCTAAATCTGCTATAAAGGGCTTTTTTAAAATTTTAATTAAAAAAAATAGATACAACGAACAAGCTACACAGAGATTAAGTTTATTAACAAAAAAGATGAAATATTAAGGTTCAATATTTCAAAGCTTACACAGAAAGGAACTGTATTTGTATATATCTTACCACTTGATTGAGTGTATCTTCCAATTCTGCTTCTTCTGGATTCTTTGAGCTGCAATTAAAGAAGTGTATTTTAATACACTTTTTAATACACTTACCTCTGCTGTCAGAGTGGTTCCAAAGAATGTTTATCAATATGGTGATAGGCGCTTTATATATATAAATAGAAATAGAAATAGAAATAGAAATAGAAATAGAAATAGAAATAGAAATAGAAATAGAAATAGAAATAGAAATAGAAATAGAAATAGAAATAGAAATAGAAATAGAAATAGAAATAGAAATAGAAATAGAAATAGAAATAGAAATAGAAATAAATCCAAAACTGATGAATTAATACAACACATGGATGTATATGGAAATTCCATAAACAAAGGAACACAGATCAAAGACTCTTTATAGAGAAAACAGTGTAATGAAATGAACAGTACTCCACATGTAAGCAATTCTGAAGTATGGGAATTTTAAGCAACAGGCTGATTCCTAGATAATGAATTGTTAGGGGCTTCCTGATAGCCTGTTACTTCTCAGGACTTAGGGGCTTAAACATGCATTTCTCTTTTCTGGCCTTTTCTGCTGCTAAATGCTACCTTCATTTCTTATCTTACTGCAGTAAAAAGAAAAAAGCTCAATAAGCTGGATCCTGACTGGGTGAGAGCTCAGGTGGCATCACATTGTTTTCCTCCACATCATGCTTGTCCATCAGACGTACCACTAAGTCTAACATGCAGAAGGCTCGTATTTATAAAGGAGAAAATAAAAGCTTTGCTGAAGGAAGGAGGGGATGGGGAAGGGAAAAGTGAAGTGTTTTATTTAAAACCAAACAGAAACAACAAACAAAAATAACAAAAATCCAACAAAAAAACCCCAAACAACACCAACCACCACAAAAAAAAAAAAACAAAACCTCAAAACAAACAACAAAAAACCCAAACCCAAACAAATGAATTTAGTTTCCTATAAGGAAAGAAAGTGTTTAGATCTTGTATTACTTCTCTCTTCATATAATCACTCATATTATCTTTAGAAATGGTTCTATAGGGATTTTTTTATTTTAAGTTTTGTATAATTATTTTTTCTGTAAACATTAATTTCTGTTTCTGAAGATGCAATACAGAACTTCATATGCTAAATCCTTTCAAATAAATGTCGACCTGGAATAATCATCTTTCTCTGATGACATACCTTTTCTTCAGTAAAGAGTCACAGTATCGTGCCAGTAGCTCTGGGGATTTACTGGATGATTGAGCCATTTTTGTCACTGCATTATTATTTATAAATCGACCACAAGCCTATAAATCACAAAAGACAGTGAAATTTTGGGACACAACACACTTGAAGGAGAAAAAAAAAAAAAAAAATTCACTGTTTGCCACTACCTATACTTACTTTGTCTAATGCAGCCACAAAGCCAGCATCATTGTTGAATGCAGACATGACTAAAGCATTGTATTTCTTATGGACATCCAACACTGTCTGTACATACATTTTTGGATCCTGCAGTAAAGAGAGATTGTTTTTACAACTTGTTGAATTTCTGCTTTCTACTTCCTCCAAAACAGAACCACTCACTGACCTAAGCAAATTTTTATAGCAAAAGTCTACAAAGTATTAGAAATATTTTAAAGGTACCCAGACTAGTTTACGTCCAACACTGACTTACATTAGCATAAGCTTTCATTTACAGCAACCACAGTGCAGAATGTACTAAAGTATATGAGTACAAAAGAGAACAAAACCCCTTACTCAGCTGTTTCAAACGTTTTCAAGGACATTTTTAAAGACAGAAGCTGAATTCAAGTAAGACCCGAGAGAGCTGGACAATCATAAAATGCCCGTTGCTATAGAAGAAACCCTTGAAAATAATCTCTGACGTAGTAATGTGTATTCCACATAGGTACAGCAGTACAGAGACCTCAATCATTCATGACAGTTTTTAAAAATTATCCACTCAATGCTTAGTGGCAACCAAATGCCAATAAGCATTAAGCACTTACAGACTGAGTCCTGTGTGCAACTACTGAGCTCTGCATTTCAGTAAAGGTGGAGTCAAAGTAGGAACAAGAAAAGGCAACTGAAATGCCACGTAGATAGGGCAGCTGTCTACAGAGTAAAAAGTCAGTCTTTTCTTTGCAGATAAGAAGTTTGAAAGGGCACATGACCAAGGCTGACAAAATCAGTAGAATGACAAGGAAAAAAAAAAAAAAAAAATCAAATGATCACCAAAAGCTACATTTTTATAACTACAAGACACTTGATGAAAGTGGTAAGAAACATGTTTAAGCCAGATAAAGAACATCTTTACATACAAGCTAATGGTCTTCCAGAACTTGCTGTCACAGGAAGTTGTTGGATGCACATAATATCAGTAGGTTCAAGAATGGATTAGAAGCACTCAAGGACAACAGGTCTATAAATAAAAATTAAAAGGACTAGGCATGGAGGTACTCCTGTAACACTCATGGTAAGAGTTCTGGATGGTGGCAACAAATGGCAAGAGATGGGCAGGGTCATATCAGGATCCTGAAAAACATTTCCTTTTTCCACTGGAGATGGGCATAGATCAGTTATCCATGTAATCTAATGTCAGGCTTGAGATAAAGAACTGAGATCATGGAGAACTCCCAGATATGAAATTCAAGAGGACTTGAAGGACATTCAGAAAGGCATCCACTGATTACCACAACACACACACATACAATATAACCAAATGTGGGAAAATGTGGGTCTGATAACCGAGGATGCAGAGAAGGCAGAGTTGCTAAGTGCCTTCTTTGCTTCAGTCTTTACTCCTACAACCAACCCTTGTGAACTCCAGACCCTGGGCATAAGAGAAATCCTGGAGGAGGAAAGACTCAGCACTGGTCAGTGAAGACAGGGCTAGAGATCAGTTATGAAAACTGAACACACACAAGTCCATGGGCCATGATGAGATGCACCCAAGAGTGCTGAGAGATCTGGCTGATGTTATTGCCATTCCAGTCTCCATCATTTTCGAAAGATCATGACTAACAGGAGAGATGCCTGAGGACTGGAGGAAAGACAATGTCACTCCAATCTTCAAAAAGGGCAAGAAGGAAGATCCAGGCAATTACAGACCAGTCAGCCTCATCTCCATCCCTGGAAAAATGATGGAGTGACTTGTTCTGGAGGTCATCTCTAAGCACATGGAAGAGAAGGTTATCAAGAGTAGTCAGCATGGATCTACCAAGGGGAAATAATGTTTGACTGATCTGATAGCCTTCTATGATGTTGTGACTGAATGGCTAGATGCAGGGAGACAAGTGGATGTAGTCTACCCTGACCTAAGCAAGGCTTTTGACACAGTCTTGTGTCAACATCCTCTTGAGCAAGCTCAGGAAATGTGGGTTAGAAACTGACAGTGAGATGGATTAGGAACTGGCTATACAGTAAGAGCCCAAAGAGCACAGTGGCACAGAGCCCAACTGGAGATCTATGACTAGTGGAGACCCCCAAGGATCTGTGCTGGGTCAAATCCTGTTCAACATCTTTATCAATGACTTTGATGATGGGACAGAGTGTCTTCTCCGCAAATTTGCTGATGACACAAAGCTGGGAGGACTGGCTGACAGTCCAGAAGGCTGTGCTGCTACATTCAGAGGGACCTAGACGGGCTAGAGAGTTGGGCAGGGAGAAATTTAATGTATTATAACAAGGGCAAGTGTAGAGTCTTGCATCTCGGTAGGAACAATCCCAAGAACCAGTACAGGCTGAGGACT